>NC_080715.1:14382072-14642072 GCF_019097595.1 Hemibagrus wyckioides
ACAACATCAATTTTTAATATTTTATATGAAGGCACGTGTTCATTAACAATCTGTTCAAGCCCTGCTATTTAGTCCATAATTTATGAAAAGCTGTCGGTCTGTTCAGTGATGATACCATCATAACTTGAATGTATTTATAAATTGAGGCAGTATGATGCTTGTCTGCTATTCAAAACACACCAGAGGATTTGCCTTTATAACTACATGCAGGAGTGTGAGAATGTTGTGTGAGAAATGTGCTTAGCATATGAACAATAATTCCACCCTAACCCTTAACATTTCTATTTTTGTTATGTTATGGATTTGAGAATGTATAGAGTAGCTCTTACTGCTCCTTACTCCAGTTACTAAATAGGCACTAAATCTATTCAAAACATGCTAATTGATATGCCAAGAAACAGAGAGCAATTGGAACTATTCAGAATTACATAAACTACCAGAATACAGATGATAGGTCCAGCAGCAGGATCCCATGCCCTCACACGCCCGGGTTCTATTCCCAGGCAGGGAACCAACCAAGCAACTGAGGAGTTAATTCTCAGTGCTGGTCTGAAGCCTGGATAAAAATGGGAAAGCTACATCAGAAAAGGCATAAAACCTGTGCCAAAATTAAATATGCAGACTGGATGACCCACTGTGGTGACCCCAAACAGGGAGCAGCCGAAGGACAACAACAACAACCAGAATACATATAATGCATGAATGATGTACTCCCTAATTTGAATGATGATTTTTACTGTTTTCACTTTAATGGCACTCAAATTTTACATATGGCTTAATTGGCCTATTTATTCTTATTTGCCTGAACTACATACCAGTGTAATCAACCATGTTCACTAAAGCAGATCTGAAAACAAATTTTACATTTTTAACAATAACAAATCATTAAAATGTAACTTTCTGCCCAGTCATTGGTCTGATAAATTCAGAACTGTGAGAACTGTGATTGGTCATAGTTTTAAGATCCTCTGTGATTGGCTCGATTATGTCACAGAACAGGACTATATTACTGGTTAACTCTGTACTCAACCACATTTTAAAGGCATCACAAGATCGTGACCTTTGCCATTTGAAAATGAAGATGAAGGGTACAGTTGCTGCGCTGCTTGTCATGGGTCTCTATGGACTGACTTACTGTGTCGTTAGGCAACACTTCTATGTGAGCCAGTTACTGACTTGGCCTGAAGCTCAACAGTACTGCAGACAAAGATATGATGATTTGTCAAGTGTAACAACCATGGAGGAGAAATTCTCTCTTCCAGTTACTGTGCCTCCTCCTTGTCCTAACAACACAGACTACTATGAGGAGTGTCGGATGTGGAAGTGGATTGGACTATATGTAGACACTAATAATCAGACAGAGTGGTCAGGAGGGAACAATGAACCAATTTTTCCACCTGCTATTCAGACAACAAAATATGCTACAGGAAAGTGTGGTATAGTGTGGAATGCTTTAGCAGTATGCATCCCTGTCCCATGCACATGGAATCTCAGCTTTTACTGCATGAAGAAGTTTGATGTGATTCTAGTGGAAGAGACAATGACATGGGAAGAGGCACTCATCTACTGCCGGAGTAAATACATTGACTTGGTCCATCTGACATCAGAATTTTGGATGAAAGAAGCTGTTAAAGTAGGCTGGGCAGCACAAACGCCATATGTGTGGACTGGTCTGCGCTTTCTCAATGGACAATGGTTTTGGACTACTCATAATGCCCTAAAGTACTGGGCCTGGTCTACTGAGAGTGAACCCCGTTGTCCTGCCAGAAACCTGCGCTGTGGAGCTTTAGCACAAAAAAAAGGGATTTGGCAAATGAGAGACTGTGAGGAGAAGCTGAACTTTCTCTGCTTCCGTAAATCACAGAACGAACCTCAGCAACCATGAAAGCTTCTTTAGCGATGGGAATGATACCAACATAAGCTTCCTACTTCCTACCTTCTACTATCATCATCATCATCATCATCATAATTACAATATGAATAGGCTATCTATCTATCTCTCTGTCTGTCTGTTCTTTCAATACCCTATCACATTCATAGAAATTTTGGAGAATATTTATTCTAGTTTTTATACATAATATTTACTTTAGATATTTCTGTACAATTTATATATAGGTTTAACTGATACAACTTTCTAGCTCTTGAACTTTCAATCATAATATAATACAATTGTGTGGAGTTATTTCTGTTAAACTAAAATATCTAGAAATAATAATTAATTACTCGGCTGAATTAATTACTTCTGGTGAATATATCCATGCTGTTGACTGTGGTTGGCACATGACATGTAAACTAATATTCTGAAACCTGTCACTTTATCTGTAACACTCATGAGATACTTCCTTAATACATTAATAAATGACCAAATAAACAAATCATTTGTTTTTCAGAGTTTGATGATGATGAAATATTTTAAATCAGTGCCTCTCTGACATTCTGCAGCTATCTTACTACTACACTGATTTATTTACTGAACATAATCTACATAAACATAAAACTATTATAAAGGTAGATTTTTAAAATTCATGCAAACATATTAAGGCTATTTATTGAAGTCATGCAGCTTTATTACTTTATAATTCAACTGAAACTGTCCTGGAATGAAACACAGCACTTTAGACAGAAATCCCAGTATGACCTATGCATCATGCAGAATTTATGTAGGTATTTAACCAATTGAACATTAGCATTACATTTCATAAATATAAAATTTTACTTAATATTTAGTTAGAATTTTGCATAAAGTACTCTATTAAAGATCCTGAGCTCTGGTTATTGTCTTTGTTTGAGTTTGACTTAAATCAAATAATTGTACACCTACATTTCCAAGAGAAAATTCTTACTTCTTACATTTCATGAAGTTCTTTTTTGTCTCGCTCGGCCATTGCCTATACTCTATGTAGCAAATAAATAGGCTCAGATTAGCATCAAATTATATCAGTTTAGCATCCAATCAAAAAACTATCAGGAACAGTATTAATATCATCACAGGCCATGATGCTAAACATTGTTATTAACATAGTAGTGATCTGTGCACATTTGACTATGGATAAGCTGGAATGCAGTGTTTAAGAATTTGAATTTTTATGGCCCCTGGTTCTATCTAATTTAAAATGGCATGTTGAGTAAATTTACCTAATTTGCTATCATTAATCTAGCTATCTTTAATTTAATTAACCTGTTTTCTTTGCTGCCAGGTTAGATTAGCACTTATTTTAATAGCTAACATAAACTGGCCTGGACACTTTCACTTTTAATTAAACTTTTTAAACTAAAAATGAAAGATTTGAACATTTTATCTATATATTTATTTAAGTTTTTCATTTTCTCAGGACCTTTTCCACACCTGCTGGTATCGCATCCAGCAGGTATTCCTGCATTTTATTTGAATACACCTGCCTGACTTTGGATAGAAAGCAAATTGAGTGTTTTGGGGTTTTTTTTTTTCAAATCCTATGCCTCATTTGCTGGCCATTGTGCCTGTTTACTGATCCATAATTACACTGCACAGGGAAAACATCATTGGAAGCAAGTATTAGCAATGTTTTTACACGTTTACCATCCTATCAGTCAACATTCAATCAACATTATATTTAATGTTAATGTAACAAAAGTTAAAAATGATTGCATGGTGATAAGAATACTGAATACACATCAATTTATTTTTATCCTAAATTCCAAAGTGATGTGAAGTGACCTTGACTTGGCACAAAGACAGTGGTGGACAGTGTTACCATCTCACAGTTCCAGGGTTTCCTGTTTCAGTCTTACAAATTCTATTTATATTCTGACTCCAGTTATAGTGTGTTAGTGTGCTCTGTGTGGGCATGTTCTCCCCTTGTCTGTATGGATTTCTGTAATTATTATTATTATTGTTGTTGTTGTTGTTGTTGTTGCTTTTACTGGCAGTATTAATGTTGCCATTTTTAATAAAAATGTCACATGTGACATCACACAGCGTGTGAATCACACAGCGTTTTCATATTATGATAAAAGAAGCCAATTGTTTTTCTCCACTCAAGTATTTTTTAACTTAAAATACATTCAAAATCAATCTAACTGGGAGTACAATCAGTCTGCCATCATTGTGTATACTGGGGTTCTCAACCACTGAGCTAGGGACTACAAATGGGCTGCCAATGCCCTCTAGTGGACTGTAGCGCTACATAAGAAGTCAATAGACTAAACTGGGCCAGTGATAGATCTCCAAATATCAGTGGAAAAAGATTTAATTAAAAAATAACAATAATTATTAAGATATATATACAGATACAGATGAGGAAAAATTCTTGTTAAATTAAAAATGACAGAATGTAGACCTGGTGGATGATGATAAATAAAACAGATACTGTGTAGTGAAACCTTTATAGGTCAGTAGTAGTATTTTATAATGAAGCATTTAGTGCAGTGTCAAAAAAACAGGGGAACATTCTGATTCCACTCATAGCAGATATATCAGATTATCTCTCATGCAGCTACACCAACATGCCTATAATACTAAGTGGGTGGGGGGGATCAATATAATTTATTACAAATAAAAAAGTAAATACTTGTCATGAGTTTTATTCATTTTGTCAGTAGGTAAGTTTCTGACCCAGAGATTATTTGCTCTATTCTGCCCCCCAAGAGAATATCAGAGACTAGCTCTTAAGACCTCCTTATGCCTCACTGGTCAATCATCCTCCTTGTACTTTATTAGATGATGGATGGAGGTTCTTCCAGACTTATAACTACCTACCAAGCAACCACAATATTGATTGCTGCTTTGTAACAATGCCTTTTGTTAAACATTCTACACAAATAAATATAAATATATAAATATTTGAAATACCACTAATACTACCAATACTCTAATACTAATACTCTTTTGATACTATTATGATAACCACATACCTGCTGTTGAGTCACACCACTGCTGAAAATTAAGATACTGCATTTTATGTTAACTTCGCAGACTGGATTGAGGACGAGCCTGTAGGTCATTTC
This sequence comes from Hemibagrus wyckioides, assembly GCF_019097595.1. Lineage (NCBI taxonomy): Eukaryota > Metazoa > Chordata > Actinopteri > Siluriformes > Bagridae > Hemibagrus > Hemibagrus wyckioides. Next base: position 14,387,059 of record NC_080715.1, read on the forward strand.
TTTCTGAACCCAGTATGTGCCTTATGGTGTTATTTAGACCTGCTGGAAACCTGCCGAGCCTCAGATAATCTGTTTTTTTTTTCGTATGGAGGTAAGACTCAGTGGGCTCCCTTGACTAAGCAGTGGATAGCACACTATGTGGTGAACATCATCACTTTACTGTCATCACCATATCAACAGGATACCATCTCCTTACATGACATGCCACTCCTCCTCATGGGCTTCATTTAGCTGTTCTAACTATGAACTGATCATTGTGATCATGTCTGACAACCTTTCAAAGCTTTCCTAAGAATCCTTTTCCTCATGATATTTTGGTACACATGTAACCAGGGTTTTATGAAGTCCAAGGAACCTCCAGGGTTTATTGCCATTTTAAACCAGGAATGACTGATTGGCATCAGAATTTATAGTCAATACTGCATCATACATAACTTTGTGATCTTGTTAGTAGATCTACATTATTCCTGTCTGTTATTTATTTAACTAGTACTAATGTAAGTATATCACTGGGTGTAGCATGAGAGAGAAGTGACATTTATGAGTTCAGTTTCAGTCTCGTGGAGGAGTACTGTGTGCACATGCGGTCACTGGTGGACTCAGTAAAGCTCGGTGATGAGGACAGACCACTGGCTAAAAAGAAAAGAAGAACAAGAACAATGGTTTCATGGCATGCATATTTATTTGTCTGTACATATGTGTTCTTAAATGCAAACCAAGCATTATTGATTTTTCCATTTTCACAAGTTGCTCATTCTTGACATTATAATTAATAATAGAAAATATCATTTGAAGAGCAATAATATCATCAAGCAAGGTTACGAAACAGTGATTATAGTTTACTGCTTTGTCTCTGATGTGATTTGTAGAGTTTGTTTCTAGCACTGCGATTATGCTTTTATGAAAAAAAATGGCAGGACTGGAGGCAAAAACATCAAGCTGTACTGTAACTCACCTCTCATAAGACTGTGCATGTTCAGGTAGTTGCTTCCTGAATCTAATATGGTGTACCAGCTACGAGATGTAGAGTGACCCTGCAGGGCATTTTAAGAGAGGAAGAAAATAAGGAAGAAGCAAGAAGGAATCTCTTATTTTCGTATCTTAGTCTTATTATATTATTTAACTGTACAGTTGTAAAAACAGTTTTTGATGTTGCAAATATAGAGACATATTTCCTTATTTTGATTTAGGATACTACAGAATTTCATACATACCATGTACCCACCTGAATCTCACAGCTGTCTGTGCTTGTGCTGCTGAAGTTAAATGTGATGTCATCAATGAACCTCATTACTGGAGTGGTGCGAGTGGCAATGATATCATCACCAATTACAGACACCAGCTACCACATGAATATGGAATATTTTATTAGTCAAGTGTCTGGCAATTTACCCTGATTGCAAATTAACACATTTAACTGTTTACACTGTGAAACACTCTCTCTCGCTCTCTCTCTCTCTCTCTCTCTCTCTCCATGTGTATAGATACTCACAGAGAACAGGCACTTTTGGCTCTTTGGGGGGCAGTGCTCTGTTGTCCACTCTTTTATCTGGTTTACCAGAAGGGAGGAGGCATCAAAGCATGGGATGTCTACAGTCCTGTGAACATCAGGATGAGATTACATTACAAATATTTACATGTTTTAGAAAATAATAATTATAAATAAACAGATAAATGAATGGCAAAAATAGGCTTAAGTTTATTACAAGACATATAATAAATAATAATAATAATAATAATAATGATAATTATTATTATTATTATTATTATTATTATTATTATTATTATTATCATTATTATACTGTAGTTCCTACTACACAATATGGAGGTTGATGAGTAAATGATTTCACTAGCTGTTTGTGTTTTACAGCTGAGTGTCTGTGTGCAGCAGGTTATGAGCTCATACCTACCATGTGACTGAGCAGTGCGCGTGCAGTGGTCCTGCCGCCAGAACGGAGAGCAGCCCGCCCACACCGAGCACCAACACTCCCATAACGGACATACACCCCGCCCTGTGCTCAGAGCTTGCTGCTGGACCAGAGGTGCCTCCAACCGCCTCATCGCTTAACAAGTCTTTAGATTCACCCCTCATGCCCGTTAGCCTTACACATCGCATCTGTACAGACGTTCTCCAGCGTCTTCCTCCTCCTCCTCTTCCTACGCCACAACCTCTCGTATGGAACGCCACGCGGGTCATGTTTCCACAAAAATATTGTTAGGGTAAAATATGGTGTAAGAAAGTGTTGCTAGAAACTCTCTATAATAAAATTTCCACAAAAGCTATATTTGAATCAGTCGATCCAATTTTTTATGTGGTAAAAAAATCCAATTAAACTACATTAATATAGGTAACCTCCATCCATCCATCATTCATTCATTCATTCATTCATTCATTCATTCAGTAAATGCTTTATGTTGGTCAGGATCACAGTGTACTACGAACTTATCATGGGAAAACTGGGCAAAAGGTGAGAGAATCCTAAGTGGGCGGCCACTCCATCACTGGGCATCATTCACACTCTCATTCACACTTTTGGTAATCTAGCTGATTACATTGGCCCCATGGTTAGAGACAGAAGGAAATTAAGAATGTGCTGAAAAAAACAGTGTGTTTCATTTACCAGTCAGTATTGTCAATTGTAAAACCAATATATGACTGCGAATTCACAGTACAAATTAGGTAAGAATGGAATCAATGCAATCATTATAGACATTTTGAAGTGTTTCATGTTTCATGAAGTGTTTCCAGATTAAAAATGTGTAGATTTTGTACATAAAAAATGGACTATTCTGTCTGTTGCAGCCAGGGTTCTTGAAAGCAAACACAGAGAGAATGAGGAGGAGCTTCTTCAGGCAGGCTATTTGGGCCCTCAACCAGAAGAACACCTACTTGGACTGTTCTGGACTTGTCACGTGACACCATTACCTCAACCAGACTTTTAGCACAACTAATACTGAAAAACTACACACACACATTTGGACTTATATCTCATTTATTTCACTTTTAAATTGTTATATTTTAAGTTAAGTAGCCTGTATTTGACACATATACATTGCTGCATAGGAAAATTCTTTTCTCACATATCCCACTCGTGGAGGGTTGGGGTCAGAGTGCAGGGTCAGTCATGACGCAGCGCCACTAGAGCCGGGGGGTCGGGTGGCTTGCTCAGTAGCCCAGCAGGGGCATCTTGGCGGTGCTGGGGTTTGAACCCCGATCTTCCGAGCAACAACTCAGAACCGTAGCTACTTGACCTATTTATTTAACTTTTTACCGCCTACATTAATTTATTTTTGTAAATGGGCAGTCGAAAAACGTAAGCCATACTATGTGCTGTATTATGTATGTGCCAAATAGTGAGAATTGTATTGGTGTTGTTGCGACCATAATCTGTAAGAACTTTTACTTGCTGAACCTGCAGTAATCTGATAAAGGCTGTTCAACGTGTCTAATATCATGAACCCACAGGCGGGCGATGGGGCGGAACTTGGGTTAAACTAACACACCCACTCACACTTATACACACACACACACAGTACAAAGGGCAGCACGCTGGACGCTGGGAGCTGCTCAGCGCACGAAGTGAGTGAAAGAATGCATAACTTTATTTTATGTTTGTAATGAAATCTAGTTTCTAGACTTTTTCCTGTTTTATGTAAATGGATGACAGATTGTAACTCCAGTGTCCTGTTCTGTGTTTAATCAATAGCACAAGTATTACCAGTGCACTGCTTTCTATTCTCCCGTTATAGGAAAATGAAAGTTAACTGTGGCTCTGGAATTCATCGGGCGGTTCCACTCTTATCCACTTCCAAATTTCGGAAATCATGTTAATGATGAGTAATATGTTGTGAGGTTTAATCGTTCTGTTATTTCCTTTGCGTGGACATAAAATCCTGTGAAGACACAGGATCAAAGTTGGATAGGACATCTTTTGAACCTTTAATATGTAGCTTTTAAACCCCAGTATAGAGTTCCTTTTAAGATATTTAAGGTATTGAACCTAAGGATCACTGGTGTACCTTTAAAGACCACCAATGTTAGTCTAAATGGTGATTAAATGCACAATACATAAACCCTCCACAAGTGAAAGATCCATACTAACAGATGAGAAGATGCACCCTTTGTGGTAGAAAGGTTGTGTGCTACCATTGTCATTTATTTTAAGAGTAAGTTCTTCCCAGTTCCAGAATTTTACTTTAATTTAAACTATTGTTTGTTAAAATTGTAAATCTAAAAACCCTCCGTTCTTTTTCTTTGATCCGTCCCTCCAGGAGAAACAAAAGTAGATCCAAAAGTACAGTAGTTCCAATAAATGAATTCTTAACTGTCCAAAGAGAAGAAACCCAACTAAGATTGTACTAGGATAATCACTGGAACCAATTACTGTGGCTGGGTGTTGAATGTTTAAGTGACATGTCATTGTTGTGATGTCTTTAATTGACAGAAAAGATGTTAGGTAACAGTTTAAATGCAGAATTTTAAATGTAGAATTTTATTTTAAAGCATTTCCCCATACACAGGAACAGTAGCTATGTCGAATGAGATGAGTGCACCTCTTCTCTTGGATGAAGAGGATGGAGTTGATGATGCACAGGCAGCTTCTTGTTCATCCACTGTGGCCATACTGGGTTCTGGTGACTTCTCACGGTCATTGGCTATGCGGCTGGTGGCATGTGGTTTTGGTGTGGCAGTGGGGAGTCGCTGTGTAAGGCGCATTTCTCCTGGTCTCTTTCTGGATGCGGTGGAGTTGAACAGTCAGGAGGCAGCAGTAGCAAAAGCCAAGAGGCTGGTCTTCATGGCTCTGTTCCCTGAGCACTATTCATCCCTGTTGGGCCTCAGGACAGCACTGGCTGGAAAGATACTCGTGGACGTGAGTAACGCTGTGGAGTTGAACAGCAAGAGACCATCTAATGCAGAGAGACTTGCAGAGATGTTCCCAGACAGTGTGGTTGTTAAAGCCTTCAACACAATTTCTGCCTGGACTCTGCAGACTGGTGCACAGGATGGTAACCGGCAGGTCAGTGATCAGGCACAGAGACTCCCAGACATATAAAGATTCATTATTATTTTTTATTCTTTACATTACTAATCACTGCATTAATACTTGTTAAATTACTATTTTTTATTATTTTATTTTAAGTACATGCTAATGGTAATCACTATTAATATCATATTTTAAAACAGTGTAGGTTCTATGAATGTAACAATTGTATTTGTTTACTGGCTCCAATAAACACATACAGTGGTGCATTCATTTGTATAGTATGCATAAAAAAGTTGGATTATACTGATAAAGGTTATGTGTTCTAAATTATAAGGAGAGCAAAGGATTCTTTTAAAACTGGAAGAGGTGCCTGGGAAACCCTCTTGTAGATGTCTGGCTGGTTTAGACAAATCAAATGAAAGAACAAAATAGTAATTAGTAATAGTAAATAGTAATAGTAAATTAGAATGAATTAAGCTGTTACATAAGATTTGTTAGATATACAACAAAACCTAAGTTCAGTTAAGTTTAATCTACATGTTTTGTGCATGGTTATCAAGATTTTATTTTTCTTTATAAAGCAGTGAATTATTGGTATTTTCAGAATAAATCACTTTATACTATAGTGTATTGTATTATTGTAAAATAAGGTTTTGCAAGTTGGGCTTGCAGCTGTAATAAAATGATTCTTAAGCCTTATAAATTCCCTGACAGTTGACCTGACTCTACTCTAGGTGCTGCTGTGCAGTGACAGTGCAGAAGCAAAGCGTGAGGTGGCCCAGCTCGCCCGGCGCATGGGCTTTTACCCAGTAGACGTTGGCAACCTGTTTTGTGCACAGCATCTTGAAAGAAAGCCATTGCATCTCTTCCCATCATGGCGTGGCTCTGTCCTCACTACCTTCCTGCTCTTCTTTTTCTTCTACTGCTATGGATTTATCCGTGAGATTCTCTTGCCATACTTGTCCAATGGACAAAACTCCTTTTACCGCTTAGTCTTTGATCTAGTGAACGAAAGCCTGCCATGCGTGGCACTAGTCACCCTGGCACTGGTGTACCTACCGGGGCTGTTTGCAGCATGGCTGCAGCTGTGGAGAGGCACCAAGTACCAGCGATTCCCCTGCTGGCTGGATGCCTGGCTGCTGCGGAGGAAACAGCTCGGCCTACTGAGCTTCTTGTTTGCTGCTCTGCATGGGGTGTACTGCCTCTGCCATCCACTTCGTACCATCACACAACGCAGGCTTATCAACACTGCTTACTCACAGGTACTGATATTTATATTTGTTGATTTTTTTAAATGAAACATTTGTTTTAATTCAATTTACCATGATGTCATGTTAGCTACTTTACAGTAAATGTCCCATTGACCCGAGGCAACTCTTTTTACACAAGTGTTGATCTCTTAGAGAGAGTTGAGGAAAAAAAAAGAACAACAGAAGATGCAATGAACTCATAATAATCCTAAGAGCCTATGAAGAACTTTTTGAAGTGTATACTGCATATACTCTGTCTGATTGTTATTTGTTTACGTGTTTTCAACAGAAAATACTATAAAAAGGCCTGGATGCAATTGTGGGATTGCTTTAACTTACAAATTGACAAGGCAATAACCAAAATCATGATACATGCAACGGTTCAGGCGAGCTATGAATAACAACAAGGTGGAGATGTGGCTTGTAAATTGCTGGCAGGCTGGATTATAGGAAATGTGCTGACATAGACATGACAATATCTGCTGTCATTTATAAGTGTTATTTACTCCTATTTTAAATAAATACATAAAGGAATACTTAAAGGAAATTTAATGAAATAGAAACTCCTTTATGTTAAGTAAGAGTATAAATTTGAGAATTTGACTAATTAAAAGTACCTTTATTTATTTTTGTTTGTTTTAGAAATTTTGACTTACTATTTAGGGAAAACCGGACCTTGTATATAAGCTTTATTTTTTTTAATTCTACTGTAGTCCCTCATTTAGAACATACTGTGTTTCAGGTATTACTTGTGCTTGTGTTGACTTTATACCACATCACTGCGAAACTGGTCAGAAGGTGTTATCACTGACAAGGTCATCATGACATTATCATTGAATTACAGCTTATTCAAAGGGACTTGTATGATACATATAATTAGGGGTTAATAATAAACCAATTAAAAACATTTTTAACATATAATTATTGAAAATGTATAGCTTTCTATAAGTAGTTTATTTATTCTTTATAGGTGTCAGCAGTCATTACGTTTCTGTTCTACAAGAGTCTTTAGGACAACAGACTTTGCTCTTTCCGGTTTCTCTGTGATATGATAAGCTAAATAATTTTGTTTTATTTTCTTCAAGAGAGAAAAAAGAGGGAACGATGAGGGAATGACTTTTTATAGCTGTAATAATGTGATAACAGGAACTAACTTGTCTCATAAATGCAACTATAAAAGATAAACAGGCATGTGATCAGCTAAGGACAAAAAATAAGGAACACCTAAGGCGCACAAACTGATCACTCTTTTACTATGACGTGTTTCAAGTTTTCTGTATCTATAGCCAAAAATGAATGGATTATTTTACCAAATTTATTGAACTAGTTTGGATGCTAAGGATGTCCCGCACATAGCCGCTAGATGGCGCCGTGTGGTCGGAAACAAGGCCCTAAAATTATCCCTAAAATTCACACCCCTGGAGTGATGTTTTGTTAAATTGTTTTTAATTTAATTGTAATCATTGGCATATTGCTGTGCTATGAGATGTACAGTATAAACCGTTATTGGATATGCTGTATTATCTTTTGTGTTCGTACCTCAGGTGAAGTCAGGTGTGGAGATGCCTTGGGATGAACAGGGAGTATGGCGCACTGACCTCTATTTATCCACTGGAGTGTTAGGTCTGGGCATGCTGTCCCTGTTGGCTATCACATCTCTACCCTCAGTGGGCAACATCCTCACATGGAGAGAGTTCAGCTTCATTCAGGTAAGCAGTGCAGGTCCATGTAAATGGTCAACGAAAAAGAAAGCAAAGAAAAAGCAGCAAAAAGACCTCAAGCTACCATTACAATTTCACTTATACAATTTGACTTACATCAATCAGACTACACATTTGAACAGATTAATACAAATGAAGTTCAAATTTAGATAAATAAGGACGAATAAGTACTTACATTTTCTCATTTTCTTTCTTTTAGTCTGGACTGGGCTATGCTGCTTTGACTCTCTCTGTCATGCACACGTTGGTGATTGGCTGGAATTTTGCATTCTCCTCCAAGACCTATGCGTTCTACATGCCACCCAGCTACATGCTAGCTGTGGCCCTGCCATGTGCTGTGCTGGTGTGCCGATGTTTCCTGCTGCTGCCATTTGTCTCCACCAGGTTGACGCGCATACGCCGGGGCTGGGAAAGCACACGCAAATGCCCTGTGTCACAGCACCAGCGAGTGCAGGAGAACAGGACAGTTCCACAGGTCTAGTTGGGACAGTCAGTTGACACTGATGATTCATTTACTGGTTTACATTAATAGTTTGAATTTAGCATTTCCATAAGCATAACACAGTGCACATTTTTAAAATGCCGTAGCCTTACTTGCTGCAATGTGAATGGCGTTATTACATTATTTTCCAAATTTTTTAACAGTTAAGGGGGTTGATAAGAACCAGCAATGGCCTTTCATAAACTTTTAGAGACAGAACATACTGTACTAGCATTACACAACACTGCAAACTATTAATGGGCTTTGAAATAGCTATTGTGTGATATACCAGTATAGCCATAAGCAATCATTTGTATCAGGTAGGCTGTGACACTATAATTAAAAAAGCAACACTATTTCAGATGGGCTAGTAGCAAATGGGATTTTTTTAAGGATATACCAGTTGTTGAAAAGTGGAAACAGTATTTCTCCATTGTTTAGATTTTGGAAGGTGCATTCATCTTATCCAGACTAGTTTTTTTTTTCTTTTTAAACAAAAACAACCTTGAGTAGTTTCCTTAACATTTCAGTAATTGCACTGCATAGTTTTCGTTGACTTGAAAACTGGCACAATGTAAATAGATACTGTTTGCTGAAAGTCTACTTTCTTTCTTCTTTTTTTTTAAACCTTTAAACCCATGTTAGTAGCCACTGTCAGCCTTTCCGCTGGACCAATATCCTGTCATTAAAAGCTTACCTCTGTTGGTCCACAGTAAACCTTTTATCACTAAGCTTATACCATAATCAGTGCTTAATGACTTCCAACTATTTCCCTGTTAAGCTAGACAACATACATTCTAAAACCTTATTACAGCAATTAAAAGTGTCCTTATCTAGTGAAAGTTCACTATGATGGTTAAATGTAAAGGAATGTGTTGTATAGGCACCTAACACGAGATAAGCACAGGTCCAACCTCTAGTCACACTTCCTGAGATAACTTTGGCTTTTATGTGAAATGTCAAAAAGGACTTTGCATTTGAAATTTGGAAGTTTTTTTAAGGGTGGGCAGTGTGTGTGAAAATGAAAACATTTCATGAAATGAAATTACACATTCTGCAACTGATTTTGAATTACGTCTATACACTGCTATAGCAGAACTATACACTGTCATAAAGGAAATACCTGTTTATCTATTGTATAATTAGCATTGGAATTTTAATAAACCCTGAAAATGCTGCTTCAATGATCATAGTTTAAAATCTTGAATCATGAAATAATCACCAATCATTTCCAGTTAAAAAGGAGAATATAGTTATCTCAAACAACTCAACCCACCTCAATGCTCTCAGGTGTGAAGTAGTGGAAAAGTCAAGCTAGGACTTGAACAGTCCCAGATCTGGCATATGTCATGATCATTCACTGATATTTAGTAAGATTTAACTTGTACAAACATTCTTATAAACTTTCATGCAATAAACAATACGATATACACTTTGGTACTGGAACTTTCCAAACTAGTGATTGTTCCTCTTATGGAAAAACAGACGAAAGGGGATTTTAAAGAAATTTATTTAATAAACCCAATTTCAGGCTCATGCACCACTGACTTTTAAATAATTAAAAGAAAACAGGTTGTATTAAAACTTGAAACATCTTTATACTGTTAAATAATGTTTGTCACTGCATACATTTCTGTGAACTGGTGCAACCTATACCAAAATAACTCTCCTCTTATTAAATCTATCCAACTTATGGATTTTTAAACCATGTCTGTCTAAAATAAAGTCTGCTAAGAAAGTGATTTTTTAAACTGACTTGAAACTGGAGTGAAATTAAAACAGAATTTTTGGTCTGGCTGATCCTGGATGATGTAAACGCAGGTAGACATGAAGCTGTTAAGGATGTTGCAATGCTTCATCTTAATAAAATCACATCAGGACTCCGTCACATTCATCACTTTCCTGTGTCTCACCACACAGTTTGGGGATTGGCCTTGTACTTTTCATAGTCACTCATCTTGAAGAAGGCCAACTCTGTTTCATTGGCTGTAAGAGAACACATACAGCACAGTGTGACTAAAAGGGATAACGGCAACAAACTTCACACAACCATCTCTAAAGACTCTTAACTGCAAATTTAAGATACTGATAAATAATGATGGACAGTTAGGTCACATGATAATCACACACGGGGACATTCCAGTGACACTGGCTGACCCAAGTCTGATAGTTTCACAGCGACAGTAATCCACGTTTGCAGGTGCTCAGCCAAAAATTGTATTAACTTGCAGTAGAGTTGCACAAGATTAACAATATAGCAGAGTGGGTTATACATCCATATATTTTTTGTACCACTTATCCTTCACAGTGTCACAGGCAAGGAAAACCCTGGAAACGGTTTCAATCCATTTCAGGGCACAACTGCCTACTGGACAATTTAGATATGCCAATGAGCATATGAGGCATGTCTCTGAACTAGGGGAGTAAAACAGAGTAAGCTGGAGGGAATCCTCAAAGGAAGGAGGGAACATGCATACTCCACACACACAGAGCAGAGGCGGGAATTGAGTCCCTGACCCTGGAGGGACGAGGCAAATGTGCTAAGTCCCCTGCTAGGATTATTTTGCTAGGCATTGTGATGATTTACCTTATAAAATATTAAAGCAAAGTGCTAAATGGTTAAAGACTGAACTGTTAAAGACCGTAATTAATTGTTCTACACCATTATATATAAAACACTGCAATATATAATGGCAAATATTTTGATGAAGGTAAACAAGCAGCATATGTTTACCCTATATTTTAGAAGAGACAAATGTGTGTGACAACTCTATAGGTAAAGAAGAGGGCATTTACCTATACCACATGCTCGTAAATCGAGGCCATTCTGCAGAATCAACTTTTCATCATCCTCTAAACTCATCACCAGTTCATTAGTCTGAAATCAGATATGTCATGTTACATTATTACTCCAGCACATTTCAACACAGAGGAGGCTATTATTTCAGGTTTATTAATTCTTCAGGAATGTCTGAAAAGACTGGAGGATGTATTTAGAGTAAAAACCCGCAATGAATGGCTTGCATATTAATCAGCATAATACACCGATCAGGCATAACATTATGAGTGCGGACAGGTGAAGTGAATAAAACTGATCATCTCCTTATCATGACACCTGTTAGTGGGTGGGATATATTAGGCAGCAAGTGAACATTTTGTCCTCAAAGTTGATGTGTTAGAAGCAGGAAAAATGGGCAAGCGTAAGGATTTGAGCGAGTTTGACAAGGGCCAAATTGTGATGGCTAGATGACTGGATCAGAGCATCTCCAAAACTGTAGCTCTTGTGGGATGTCTGCAGTGGTCAGTATCTATCAAAAGTGGTCAAAGGAAGGAACAGTGGTGAACTGGCCAAGGGTCATTGATGCATGTGGGGATCGAATGCAACAGACGAGCTACTGTTGCTCAAATTGCTGAAGAAGTTAATGCTGGTTCTGATAGAAAGGTGTCAGAGTACACAGTGCATAACAGGTCAGAGCTGTTTTGGGAGCAAAATGGGGACCAGCACAGTATTAGGCAGGTGGTCATAATGTTATGCCTGGTTGGTGTATAAACATACATGGCAAAGATTTATTTTCTAGAATGGCTGATGAAAAATTCTATTGTTTTTAAAGTTTTAACATTTTTAGTTTAACCTTCTTTCATTGACCAAGCTGGCCTGTTTTAACTTTAGTTACTGGTTTCCTAAAATGCACTTAATGCGTTGGTGGGCTTTTACTTTTATTGAAACAAACATAACATGTTTCAGGGAGGAGTTTTATTTTACTTTAGGAGTTAAACCCATACCTTTGCTCCATGTGCTTGATGAATGATCTTCATGGTGTCTGTAAACATGCCAGGGGTTTGTCAGTGTTGTGAACATCACTCCTTAACAGATCATATTTATCACACCGATCTTAACAGAGTTATCTTACCATAGTCATATTTCTTAAAAGGTGGGGGTAAACCACTTCTGGTAGAAACGTCTAAATGCGAAAAGAAGTAAACGGTGTACCAGTTCAGCAATCTACATAGACTTGCTGCGGAAAAGCCACCAAAACTTGACTTGGAGAGACATGCATAACACATCTTACCTTTCTTTACAAAAGCAATAAACTCCTCGACTTTCTGGTCTAAATTCACAGCTCTGAACACCACTGGCTTGAAGTTGCGATGTTCAAAAGAGCGAACCAGGCGCACAGTCAGAACAGCTTCTGATGACATGACTGTCAAAATTAGCGCTCGAGCTAAAAAGCTTGTCGTGCTAACTAAGCTACTATGCTACTGTTTGTTGAACTTAACTCACTCTCGATTTCAGCCTTTACTTAAAGATCCAGCTCTTCATACAAGTGAGAACAACAACGTGGTTATGAATTACACACCGCCATCCACATTGCACTGTTTCTTTTTCTTTTCTTTTTTTTTTTTTTAATAAAATTTCAGACCAAACTAGCACTGAACTGCACATGCGAGAAAAACACTGATGCAGAAGACTAAAGCAATCGCGCACAAATGTAATCGATTACAAAACAGTTACAAAAACAGTTAACAGAAGGATAAAGGAGGAAAAAAAATTTGCGCACACCTTTTAATTCAATGTTTTTTGTTTAGGGATTTATTTTCTACATTCTAGAACAATACTGGAGATTTCAAAACTATGAAATAACACACATGGACTTAAGTAATCCATATGTAATGACAACAAAAAAACAACAGTCAGTTGTTATTTTAAGACATGAAGGTCAGGTGTTCTGGAATAGTTCTTGCAAGAACAGTATTGTCAAGTGCATTTGCAAAACCCATCAAGCACCATGATGAAACTGGTTCACATGAAGACCATCCCAGGAAAGCAAGACCGAAACTTACCTCTGCTGCAGAGGAGAAGTTCATTTAGAGTTACCAGCCTCAGAAATCACCAATTAACAGCACCTCAGATTAGAGCCGTTATGAAGGCTTTACAGAGCATCAGTAGCAGACATATCTCAATATCAACTGTTCAAAGGACATTATTGTGTATTTCGGCCTCTTCAGCATTGTTTTACAATGTAGAAAGAAATAAACATCAGGAAAGACCATGGAATAAGAAGGTGTGTCCAAACTTTTGACTGGTAATGTATATACAGTATATATTGAATTCATTTGGATTTAATTAAGCATACGCAAATTTCCATTTCAGACTAATAGGTCCAAAGTTGACATAAGCTCTAAATAAGGCTAAATGGTAATAGATCTAGTTTTATTTAAAGAAAAAAAATAAAATAAAATGTTATCATTTGTCACACTTGTGACTCACCTGGTCAGTGTCATTTGAGATATTAATAGCACCCCCAAGTCGAATATAAATTACACAAGATTGTTTTTGAAGGATTCAGAATTTTATATTAATAGTGTATGATAGAAATTTGTATTTTTGATGTGCTTTTTCCACACAGAGAATGAAAATTAAAGGTAAAGAACAACATATCGTATATTTGTTTATTTTATTAGGAAAATACCATATACATAAGAAAAAGTGGGCCAACTTTTTCACATTTCATACATGACTTTAAATTATATGTTAGTCTCTTGGAACAAACCAAAAACAAAAAAGGTCTGAAAACATGTAATGCTTTGAAAGCATTGGAATTTATGTAAAAATTTTTTCTTATCTGGCTAATGTTATTGTGATAATGTGAATGTGTAATACCTCTTGTTCTTGTGGCATTGGATAAAGAAAGAAAGAAAGAAAGAAAGAAAGAAAGAAAGAAAGAAAGAAAGAAAGAAAGAAAAAGTCTAATATAAATCTTTGAAAACTCCAGAATTGTCAATACAAGGCAATTAAATAACCTCTGATGGAAAAAATGTAGCAATGATGGAATTATCTTTGTATAATATTACATATGGTCAAATGCACAGACAACTGTCTGTACATCTGTAGTCTGTACAGAAAAATCATAAATGAGCATCACAACAATCAGCTCTTTGTTGTTTTTTTTACACTTAAACTTTCTCTTATGCTATTATAAGCTCTTAATTTCTAATTATGGGGAATAATACATTTCTTTAAAATAAATAAATTCTAATTTTATTAGTCACATACATAATCATACACAGAATGATATGCAGTGAAATGCTTACATGACGTTTGTTTGACCCTTGAAAAGGAAAAAGGAATAAGGACAGAAAAAGAAGACAAGAATAAAATGTAAAATATAAAAATATGAAATATAAAATATAAAAACTACAAATTCCACAGTAGGTAAATAAAAATAAAATATAATATAAATAACAAAGTATAAATAGGAAGTGGAGGAAATAGCTAGGGAGAGGGAAGTCTGGGCATCCCTGCTTAGACTGCCCCTGTGACAAGGCTACGGATAACCGGGAGACAATGATGATGATGATGATGATGATGATGATGATAAATAGAGTAAGGCAGGAATTATAGAATATATATAAAAATGTAAAATGTACACAACTGTATTATACTGAACTATATAAAGTGTATAGTGTGCAATAATGTGCAAGGTGCAGCTGGTATGGGGTGGTCATATAGTGAAATGAAATAGGGTGATGAGATGATGATGGAGTGGTATTGTCCATCTAGTAAGTGCAGATGTGCACAAGTCCTCTTGTGTATAAGCGGGAGTAGAAGGATGTTGTTATATGTATGGTGTGCCACAGTCCTGTTATGTGCTTACGACAGTGCTGTTGAATTCTTGATTCTTGGTCTTGGTCAGAACATCTTGATTAATTTTCTATAACAGCAGCATTTCAATCAATAGACTTTCCACAACTGGAAACCTATCATGCTTCTTATCCAGAACAGTTAACAATGTTAAATCATATAATATCGTGTCATTTTAATGTGCTTCAAGCCTAGTCACATGGTGCTCACTTAAACTGTATCACAGGGGTTAAATGTGTTACAGTGTTTTCTACTACTACATGTAATACAAGTAATAATGCAATCTGGCTCCTGCTTATAATCTCGTTGTTTTTAATGATACTAAAACCCTTCACACTTGAGCAGTTGTCTGAGTGCCCTATGCCCTAGTTAGCAGATTTCCAAAATGTGGTGTGTTAACACCGCTCGTGTCCATGACCATTGTTCGCTTTACAAAACACGATTGGTTCATTTTGATCATACATGCTGAAACAGCCAATAGCATTAAAAGGGGGCGGGGCACACGCGACCCTCTGGAGTATGCTTATAATAGTGACCAGGGCTGGACTGTGCAGTTCATTGTAACCGGTTCCACGGGTTCAGCTGGCTGGTATATAAGATCCAGAAATCATGACTGAGGTTAGTGATGCGAATGATTGTTGTGTTTATGAGTTATTTGTTTCTTCTTCTGTCGAATATGGTCCTGAGATGAAGAAGTTATTTCTCTTCAAGACCAGCTGCAGGCAGAAAACCCCTGGCTACTGTTTACAGTTCACTATAAAATTGAGTGAATATTTTGTAACTATAAACAGCCCATGATTAGCTATCTAATGATCGAGTCAAATATCATATAATAAATATGTGAGGCGTAAACTGAATTTAGGACATTGCTAAACAGTAGCTAGCAAGCTAGCTCCGTAACCCTAACGGCACCGTAAAATGACGTATTTATTCATCGGGATACATCATCTTGCGATATACCTGTGACGACCTGCAAGGTAAAGAAGTGAATACAGACATGAGAAAGTGAATAATCATAAGTCATATTAGCAAAGAGGAAAAAAACCCGAAACTGGGGCGTGGCTTTTTGCTGTCGTGAAGTACAGATTATGTTGATTTCTTGACATCGGTAGATGTACACCATGCATTTATTTATTGTTCTTTATTTGATGTACTTTGGTATTCTGCGCATTGATCGCGGTGTAACGTGCTCTGGACAGGTACGTCTGAGGACCAGGTTCGTGGCATTTTGTGCTGGATATGAGTAATTTGATTGTGGAGTCCAATGTTCAAATGTCATGTAGATTGATAAGACTGTAGATTGCGGAACCCCTGAACAGATAGTGATCTAACTGCTCAGTCTATTATCCCCCAACTGAACACAGGTATGTCTGCTTCACGTGTTAAATTTGTAGTAGTACTGGCCCTGACTGACTCACCCGATCTAAATGATCCGATTCCGCATATTAACTCATGATTCATGAGTCCGAGGTCTAAATTAACCCAATTCCTGCTTGTCCTATGGCTGCTACTATGCTCTTTTTTAATGAAACAATACAGAACATTATATATTATACATTAACATTTAATGCAGTTATTAAACATAGCAGAGAAAAGCGTTCTCGCGGATCCGGCTCGTCGACTGATTCAGCTGATTCTCAGCGGACTCGCAGAGCCGAGTCATAGACTGATTCAGCTGATTCTCAGCGGACTCGCGGAGCCGAGTCATAGACTGATTCAGCTGATTCTCAGCGGACTCGCGGAGCCGAGTCATAGACTGATTCAGCTGATTCTCAGCGGACTCGCGGAGCCGAGTCATAGACTGATTCAGTTGAGACTCTTACGTTTAGTCTCAGCACCTCCAAAATGCGTGAGCTGACATTCTTAAATGCCAATTTATAGGCAAAACACTTATACACTTATAACATGTATATAGTTATACTTTTTGCACATTTTGCATTTTTGTTCAGTTTGGTTGTTTTATTCCTTATTTAAGATATTTATTTTTATTCCATTTGGATACTTTAACATATTTAATTTTTGGTTAACATAACTGATTTGCACATTTTTCAATTTTATATTTGTGTTAAAGTTTGTGTGTGTTTGTGTGGCACTTTAAAATAAATTTTTGTAGCACTGGTATCGTAATTCTTTTTAATTTACACAGGGACATGTTTATTGCCTACTTACTATTACATACACACCATGACATAACACTACATAACTATACTCATTAAATTATTATAGCGTATAATCACCTGCATTAATCCCACAATTCAATTGCTATAGGGTGAAAAAAAATCCACCACTGTTTCCCAGCATGATTAGAGGGCTATAAAAGAATCACTGACTTGATTCATTTCAGTGAGTGACTCGATGAAACCCGAGTCTTTAAAAAGAATCGTTTTACCACCACTAATTTGTAGTAGACCAGGAACTGGAAATGGAGTAGGATCAGTCCCCTTCCCCTCCTGTCTGTCATATATAGAGATATAATTTCTCTTTCCACAGCATGGATGAGCTCGGGGATTTATTTATTTATTTTATTATTTCATTTTAAATACATTTATTAAATAAACTTTATTGAGACTTTTATAAAAAATGTGCAAGATTAACCCACTTCCATTTTGGATTACCTTTGTTTAGTACTGGGATGGAGAAAGAGTGAAATTGTGCAAAATCTCACCACAGTTTCAGGATTATTATCTTGACAGCCGTGCTTGTGTAAGAAAGAGTGTGTTAAGATTTTGCGCAATTAAACCATGACCTTTGCTCATAGACAGTTGCACCCACCCTTATTTCTATTAACTTAATACTCTGTCATTTTTGTGCAAAGTCAGTTCTGTTTGGGATTTTATTAGTTACTGGTAGCGTACTTAATGACTAGGTACAATTATACTCGCTCGTGCCTTCTAATTGAGGCAGTTACATCTCTAGCCAGACAGCTGCAGATGGCACACTTTTACTCTAATCTGTTACTATTGTATGTAGTAGGCGTGGGGGTACTACTGTGGAATAAATGATACAGATACAGAATTAATTAATTCATTAAAATGTGAAATAGATATTGCATTTGATAAACAAGTAATTGAAATGATGTATGACACATTTGATTAATGGTCTATTTAAGCATTGAAAATATTTCAGTACATAATCACTGTACATTATAGGGCACTTCTTGTATGTCATGAAATCTGTCAGCATAATAAACAGAGGGCAGAATTTAACAATGTTAGTAGGCTACTCCAGAATAATGGACCACTGGTCTAGTGCTCCAGATTTATTTTATGCTTCTATTGCAATAGACTTAGTGAAGATGAACACACTTTTTTAAATTGTGTTTATTTACATTTTTAAATTGCATAGCATATTCAATTTTAAATCATAATGTGGGGCAATTTGGAGAGCAGTCATACAAGAAATTTGCTTTAATTTGAATTATTTAATGGCATGTGTGAAATAAATATTATAGAATTTATGAACTATAGTAAATGTTGAAAAACGGTTTAAAACCTAAATAATTAAATGGACTTTAGTGGTTTATGTATCTATTAAGAAATAATTAATGGGAAATGTTCTAATAAAAAAAAAAAGAATTAAAATTTATACGTTGTTCAAAATCACAGCTGAGCAAATCTGCAAAGGCAACTTTGCCTATATTTGCCCTAAAATTTTATTTGTTTAAAAAAAGCTCAGCAATTTTCTTTGTTGAGCAAAATTATCGGACAACGCTGGTGTTTGTCTTTAATCAAAATACTTAAATGGAGTTTGTTCAGACCTCCACAGACAACTACAAAATACAATAAATCCTATCAAATTGTGACTACATATGACCTGTCTGATGGCAATTAATAAGGTATGAATTTGTCATCCACTGACTTTAATGCCATCCATCTATCAATTCTTAGCGCTTTATTTAGTCAGGGATGCCGTGGATCAGGAGCCTATATAAACACTCTCTGGAAACAGATGCCAGTCCATTACAGTCATCAGCTATCATTTTCCATAATTTGGAAAAATACATTTCAGATTCATAAACTTTAGCTTTTATATTTATATACTCTTTTAGTGATCTCTGTCAGGTCTGGAATACTAGGTATTCTAGGCAGCTATGAGATGATGACAGTATTTGCATCATCTCATAGCTGCCTTTGATAATACTTTGATAAGTATAATGTACATATACTATCATGAATATTAGCCCAAACATTCTTTGCCTAACAGACGCTGAACTTTTCCCTTTCACACAGGAGGCATTTCAGAAGGCAGCAGAGGAGGTGAAGCATCTGAAGGCAAAACCAAGCGATGCCGAGATGCTGGAAATCTACAGTCTGTACAAACAGGCCACAGTAGGAGACGTCAACACCGGTGTGTCTATACACTGTTTCATACCATAGCTGTGTACTACAGACGGATTATGCAATTTTTATTTAGAGACTTTTAATATATAGTGCAGAAGCATATAATATATCTATATTAAGATATTAGAAGTTTCAGATATTTATCAAAACCTTTTATTCCTAGTAACATATAGTTATTATATGAATGATATGAACATGAATATATGTAAATGTCAAAGTTCATCGTGTCTCTATAGAATCTCAGTGATGTAAGTTGAGCTTTCCTTTTCCAGCTCGGCCCGGCATGTTGGACTTCACTGGTAAAGCTAAATGGGATGCCTGGGATGCAAAGAAAGGTTAGTTCCTTTTGCTTGCCACTAAAGAAACAAAGCTTTTACCAAGAACATGTAATCAAATTCCATATTCCTACATTCATACAAAACATATGCATTATAATGTGTAATGCAGAAAATGGTCTTTGGGCAGATTTATTGATTTAAGCTAATAATCAAATCATTATGTATTCCTCATGCCCTGTGTCCAAAGGAAGTCAAGTAGAAGATAAGGTATTGAAAAAGAGTAACCTCATCTGGGCCCTCATGTCAAAACAGAAAGCAGCTCTATTATGGATGTTAGAAAGGACTGAAACAAGTCTCAATGCAGGCAGGTTTTAATCTAATGCTGACCGGAGCAGACAGTCCAGTATAAAGCTTTTGGTACAGAAGTAATAATGCATTTCAAGTAATGTTGAGTACAACTCCATTAGAATTGTCTGAACACAAACCACCCACCACAGATCTGTCGATTAAGTCCATTTCAGACTGGTGACGCCACTCTAGTGCAGTATTCATTTATTGTGGGTCGCTGTGCACACTGGAAGCATTCATTTCTGTTTAATTTACTGGTTTAGTAAATAACATCTAATGTATCTGGACTGTCAGAGTATTATAAACATGGATTTACATGGTTAACACTGTTAATAAGCTTTTCACTCCTAAACACTGTACCGTCTCCAGGTCGACTCACTTGCTCATGGGGTCCATTGCATCCTTCTCAAAAACTCAAATAACTATTACACAGCTCACAACTGAGCTATCACTACTTATAGCCATTTCATTATACCTCAACCGACACGCTGTAACTCATGGGAGCCAGGCTCTGGGATGTCTGATGGCTCTGGATAACCAATGACCCCCCCAATGAGACTGGAGACAAAGGAGGAATCCTGCCTCCATGAATGTTGAAGTTCTGCAGACCATCAGTACTGATAGCCAGCCTCACACCCCTGGAACTTCCCATCAACTTGTGACCTTAACATGCAAATCACCCTGCGCCTAGCAATTTTACTGCCGTTAAAAGTCAACAAGAATTCCCTAATCTAAACCAAATCAATGCCTTGACCAGGGGATGACCAAAGTTCTGACTGAAGATACACACACACACATACACATACACACACACACACACCCACACATATATATATATACACACACACACACACACCCAAAGCGTCTGGAAACGCTCATCCTGACCCCCACACGCACACACATAAGGAGAGTTCCTCGATTAAAGTTTCAATAAAACAATAGTAAAACCCTACCTGACCCATGCCTAACACACCTATATACACTATATTGCCAAAAGTATTCGCTCACCTGCCTTGACTCGCATATGAACTTAAGTGACATCCCATTCCTAATCCATAGGGTTCAATATGACGTCGGTCCACCCTTTGCAGCTATAACAGCTTCAACTCTTCTGGGAAGGCTGTCCACAAGGTTTAGGAGTGTGTTTATGGGAATTTTTGACCATTCTTCCAGAAGCGCATTTGTGAGGTCACACACTGATGTTGGACGAGAAGGCCTGGCTCTCAGTCTCCACTCTAATTCATCCCAAAGGTGTTCTATTGGGTTGAGGTCAGGACTCTGTGCAGGCCAGTCAAGTTCATCCACACCAGACTCTGTCATCCATGTCTTTATGGACCTTGCTTTGTGCACTGGTGCACAGTCATGTTGGAAGAGGAAGGGGCCAGCTCCAAACTGTTCCCACAAAGTTGGGAGCATGGAATTGTCCAAAATGTCTTGGTATGCTGAAGCATTCAGAGTTCCTTTCACTGGAACTAAGGGGCCAAGCCCAGCTCCTGAAAAATAACCCCACACCATAATCCCCCCTCCACCAAACTTTACACTTGGCACAATGCAGTCAGACAAGTACCGTTCTCCTGGCAACCGCCAAACCCAGACTCGTCCATCAGATTGCCAGATGGAGAAGCGCGATTCGTCACTCCAGAGAACGCGTCTCCACTGCTCTAGAGTCCAGTGTCGGCGTGCTTTACACCACTGCATCCGACACTTTGCATTGCACTTGGTGATGTATGGCTTGGATGCAGCTGCTCGGCCATGGAAACCCATTCCATGAAGCTCTCTGCGCACTGTTCTTGAGCTAATCTGAAGGCCACATGAAGTTTGGAGGTCTGTAGCGATTGACTCTGCAGAAAGTTGGCGACCTCTTCGCACTATGCGCCTCAGCATCCGCTGACCCCGCTCCGTCAGTTTACGTGGCCTACCACTTCGTGGCTGAGTTGCTGTCGTTCCCAAACACTTCCACGTTCTTATAATACAGCTGACAGTTGACTGTGGAATATTTAGGAGCGAGGAAATTTCACGACTGGATTTGTTGCACAGGTGGCATCCTATCACAGTTCCACGCTGGAATTCACTGAGCTCCTGAGAGCGACCCATTCTTTCACAAATGTTTGTAAAAACAGTCTGCATGCCTAGGTGCTTGATTTTATACACCTGTGGCCATGGAAGTGATTGGAATACCTGATTCTGATTATTTGGATGGGTGAGCGAATACTTTTGGCAATATAGTGTATGTATTCCCCTTTTGCCTTTATATTTTTATGGTTGTATTACCACTCATGACCTGTTGTTCTGTGTTTTCATGAAATAGAACATGTTTTATAAGATAAGAATGTTTTAATTGCTTATACCCGGTTTCCTTTCCTCTCATACTGTCTCTTTCGTGTCTACTATCAAAATGATCCTCTTTTACTTTTATAAGCAATAGTGTATGCCATGTGGTCATCCAAGTACATAATATGAGCCTACGATACTTTAATTGAAACTTTATCCATTCCTGTCTTCACCATAAAGTATGCAAATGAGTGACCGAGCGGAGACAAAGAAACTTTTCCCTCCAAAAGTTTCAGGTATTGGATTGGTCACTCTGGAAAAACTGGGCGCAACCAAGGGATCAATAAAAACCCTAAGCACCCATCTATCGTAGCTTTTGGCTTTTGGCTTTTTTGTCCAGCTTTGGCTTTTTGCTCAGCTTTTTGCTCTGCTCAGCTCGGCTTCTGCAGTCGGGGGGGCCCCAGTGCGCCTTTTCTTCCTGGCACGATCTCTTCTATCGTCGCCCGACTCGACTCCGACCTTTTCTTCGGGACTTTCACTTTCTGAGACTTTGCCGGCAGCTTCAATTGAAGAACTTTGTTTGCACCACCGAAACCTTTTTCGTTCCAGCAGAATCTCTTGCTTGCTCCGAGGTCTTTGAATCTCCGAACCTCCTTGATCCACTACATCAGGACGCTGGTCAACGAACCAATGCAAGTAAAGTTACTAATTATTTTAGATCCGCAATTTTAAGCTGAAGCCCCTTTATTAAGGCGAATCCTAATTACCTTGACGATTCTCACACGTGGTAATCAAAACTCGATCTGAAACTTGCCATATTTGATCTCTTCTCTGTTTCCTTATCTCTCTCTCTCTCACTCTCTCTCTCTTTCTGATTTCCTCCGTCTTCCCTTCCTTAATCTCAATCTCTCTTGCCTACTTATCCCCTCTCTATAATCCTTATCCTGTCTTTTATGTATGTGTGTCATAGTCAGTATGTGTTGTGTGTTTTTGTTTTATTAAATGCATTTTATTCACGAGTGATTGTCTCTGTACTTTGCTCACAATTTTGGGGTCCCTGAACATTGCTCTTGCTACGTGCTAAATTACAGCTAGTACTTTATAAAGTAGTTATTCTTTCTTGGCCAGGAAGATAACTTTTCACGGAATTAATAAATAATTATACGGTCTGGTCGGTGGACGAACAAATCAAATAGTTGTGTTATTGATTCTCTAATAGTTAGTTCTAAGAACCCCCATCTGAATATATATAATTAATTATAACCAGTTATAATTACACTTAAATATTTAAATTTTGAGCTAGATTCGCTGCAACACTAGCAGTTAGAATATTCACAAACTTTAAATAGCTAAATAGTTCCTCATGGGCCATTGACTGCTGTTGTAGAAAGGACATTAATCAGTTACAGTTACATTATGTACTGTCCAGCGTCACCCAAATGAGGATGGGCTCCCTTCTGAGCCTGGTTCCTCTCGATGTTTCTTCCTCATATCATCTCAGGGAGTTTTTCCTCACCACTGTCGCCACAGGCTTGCTCATTAGGGATAAAATAAAATAAGGATAAAATAGTTTAATAATTTTATTTCTAGTTATTTAGTTATTTATTCCCTCTCCTTTCTCTGTTTTTCTTCTTTTGTAAAGCTGCTTTGAGACAATGTCCATTGTAAATGGCACTATTTTTTGTGTTAAAATTCTAATGCACAAAATTTTATGTTGCTGCTCTTAAAATATATACTTGTTAATAAAAGTAAAAGTAGATTAGTACAAGTATAATGCCAGTTTGTTTTAGACTGAGCCCAAACCAGTGGCAGACAATGACCTATGTTTTTTTTGGAAATCTAAACACTTCTCAGAGAAACTTCTGGTTCTTAGAGAGCATCCAACCCCTAAATAAATGGTCCTAATTTAAATGTTGACATTTTTAATCGCACAATTAAATAAATGGTAGTAATATCAATGTGTGTAAACAGTCTCCCTTCATTGTTTTGAATGTCTGCAACAATTAATTGAAACATTCATTACACAACACTAAATGGGTATTCTTTTGCACTGGTTTTAATGTATCCTCTCTTACTATGATTTTCTCTAGGTATGAGCAAGGAGGATGCAACGAAGGCTTATATCAGCAAGGTGGAAGAGCTAAAAGGAAAATATGGCATCTAAAGTATAACGGTGTGACTCACTAGAGTCACCTGGTGGCAAGTCTGTCAATACTTTTGGTACTGTGCAAAGCCTTAAAAACCTCCTGGTATGTGTCCATGTTTGTGTGGGACACATCTCATTCGCAAGAATATGTTCTATTGGAACAAACACATGGCACAAAGCCCTGTTTTAACAACAGAAAGCATCCACCAGCAGCTGTGTAGTGAAACCCTGTTCAGACTTTTTTATGTCACCAATTTCATAAAGTCTTTTAAATTTTCAGAACGTTTGTGTCTGCAGTTTTCATTTATATTTTTGTTGAGCTTTTGTTAATGGCAGATTGTATGTCAGGATCAGTTCATCAGAATAATCAATTCAATAATCGAGTTTATTTTATAAGAGCCCCACACCGATCTTACGCAGGAAGAGAGGATATCATATTAAAACACAATGCCATCAAACCTCAGTTTTTGTGCATAACTTTAGGTTCAAGCTGTGACTCAAAGTTCAGCTCTGAAATGATGTGTCTATAATTGTGTTTATAATTTTTATACTCTGTAGTATTACTTTTACAATTACAGCAGTGTTACTTTTAGCCTGCACATACCGAAATGTCACACATTAATACTTCACTCCTAAACTCCTAAACATGATTGAATAATGAGCAGAAGGTGAGTGGTATGTAATGCACATCTGTCCTAACCATATGCAGTTTAAACACACTATATTGCCAAATGTTTTGGGACACCCCATTCAATTCAAGTGTTGTTTTTCAGCTGTTGGGTCTGGCCCCAACCACTGTGCCAGTGAAAGGAACTCCTAACGCTTCAGGATACCAAGGCATCTTGGACAACTTCATGCTCCCAACTTTGTGGGAACAGTTTGGGGATGACCCCTTCCTGTTCCAGTATGACTGTGCACCAGTACACAAAGCAAGGTCCATAGAGACATGGATGAGCGAGTTTGGTGTGGTGGAAAACTGCACAACCTGATAGAACACCTTTGGGATGAATTAGAGTGGAGACTGCAAGCCAGACCTTCTCGTCCAACATCAGTGTCTGACCAGTCAAGTTCACTGGTGTGCAGTAAGGTACAGGAAGGGATCATCCCCAAACTGTTTACCCAAAGTTGGGAGCATGAAATTGTCCAAAATGTCTTGGTATGCTGAAGCATTAAGAGTTTTCCTTTCAATGGAACTAAGGGGCCGAGCCTAACTCCTGAAAAACACCACCTGAATTCAATGGTTTGGAGGGGTGTCCCAAAACCTTTGGCAATGTAGTGTATTTTGCATTTTGTTCTTAATTATGTACCTAATAGCTTATATTTCAGATCTGATGCTACCGGGCTTTTTAAAAGATTAAAATTTTTTTGCATAACTGTATTTCAGCCGTAGCCAGACAGAAGGGTGTGTGCTTGGGTTACATAATAATCACCAACATGTCATTGCCAAGTTGCATTTAAAGCGAGGGGTTTCGTCCTTCCTCTTGGCAACGTTTGTTCTTTCTCTTGCTCCTGCTGCTTAAAAGCGACGTGACCAGAAATGTAACCACACACTGCCCCTCAGTGCTGACTCTGGCTGCTGATTCTTGCTCATGTCGGTTAATGTTACACAGAATTTACACTTCGACTGTTGCACTTTCGACTGGTACCACGGGTGCTGTGTGACACCTTCAGGGCTGTTCAAAGTTTGATCAGAGTTGATCAGAATGACGGCGATAAAAATTATGGTAAGGTTTATTTCACTTTTTTCTCCATTTTGGAATTGTTTGCTTGGGCCAAAGAACGGATTGGGGTTCGAAACGACCCTACTTTAAATGCAATTTCATAGGAAGATTACTTTTTAATGATATTTTGTCCACTTTCTGTTTACAATCGACTGATATGAACACGATCAGTGCGTGCTTTTTTTTTTTTTTTTGGAGAAAATAAAAGATCAGATGGACAGCATTAATAAATTGATTGATAAATAAATAAATAAATAATAAAAGGAGTAATATAGCTTGTTGTTATGTGAATAATCAGATTAGTCTCTAAACTATAGAGAGCTCGTGCTTCCCACGGTTATTTTTAATGCACTCTAATAACGTGCGCGTGGGCAGTTTGGAGGCCGCACCCTCCACCTTTACTGCGTCCCAATTCACCTACACGTACTATGCACTGTAGTGTGTACTCTGTTTGTTAAGGAAAAAAGGTACCTATTTTTAAATGTGTAGCAAGTATGCAAATTATTTGGAAGAGAACGTTTTTACCTAGTTACATACAGCCACCCTAAAGAAAACCTCTTCATTGCATTTAAGCCTTTCCCATTTATTTTACCATTCCTTTATTTTTTCCACATTTTATGTACACCTCTCTAAATATATAGGCAAAAATACTGAAAATGCATCACTGATTTTTTATTTTTTATTATTAATTGCTATTGTTATAACACAAAGGCACAGAACAAGTTTACAAAACAAGTACATTGTAGTATTTATAGGACACCACATGATCATGAACAAATCAATCAACAAAGAGAGAAGGAGAAAACAATTAATACAAAAAAGTGGGGAAGGAGGATGCTAGAGGGTCCATTTATTGATAATGTTGAATTAAGGGCAAATATAAAAAAGTTTTATTCCATTTTTTATGCATATGCTTTAGTGAAAGGAGAACGTTATTTTCTAGGTATCTTATGAAAACGCAAAAGAGAGCTCTGGTCTTTAGGGTTTTACATTAGTGAATAAAGTCAGTTTGATTATCAGACAGCAGCATGCCAAATATAACATCACTTCGGAAGGGCCGTGTATTTTAGTGACCAACCAATCATGCATATCATCTCAGAAGTAGGTTGAATTTGGTGAAGCAAATCATTACAAAACTCTTCCTCATCCCTCATGCAAGGAGTTGGGTGGAAATATTAGCTGAAAACAAGTGTCCATAGATCCACACTCAAAAACATACAGGACCTACAAAACCTACTCTTACAAATGTCTTTTAAATTAGCCCACATTGTGTAATGTACTTTTGAACATTTTATAAATTCACCTTATTCTAATGAAGATAGTGGCGTCAGTTGATTTCCTATCAACTGGGAAACGGCTGTGTTCCATTTGTGACAATACTGCCCTTCTAAAATGCATACACTAGATGGTAGAGTACATAGTGCATTAGATGCTGTATGCCATTTTGGACACAGCTAAAGTTTTACTGTCGCACAAACATTTATTTATTATTTACCCTGTACTTTGTAAAAAATTGATTACTCTCTGCACTTTATCCTTTTGCCCACCAGATGCCACTAGCGTGCAACCATGTTAAAACACATCTACTGTATTATTAATGAATTAAATATTAGCTATTTATCAGATGCACCATTTTGATGCACAATTACTGTCTGTAGCCAGGACCACCACGGACCAGATATTTTTATGTGGTGTAATGATGTTGACATGGTAGCAATCCCTTGCTTCTGGTGACGTTTTTTTTAAACACAAAACTTACATTTTGAGCAGGATGACATCTAAGGCATTTTTAATGCTATGTTATGAAAACCCCTATCTCATTTTTTTTTTTGTCTTTCCTTGACTACATCACTCACAGGCCGTGGCTCCTTCTCCCCGGGGGAAGTCTCGTCCTTTCTTCCTGGAAGTGTTCTGCCGCACTCTTATCATCGTGTGTATGGTTGTCTCCATTGTCCTGTCCTCCATCGCAGTGTGTGATGGACAGTGGCTGCTGACTGAGCGCCGCATGTTTGGCCTCTGGTTCTTCTGTGAGAACTCTGGGGGTGCACCCTCTAACTGCACCAGGAATATTGGAGAAGAAGGGAGCCAGCTCTTGGAGAACGGGCTCAGTCTGTGTCGTTTTGTTGTCTCTCTGGCTGTGGTGAGTGCCATCTTTGGCCTGGAGCTGCTGGTGTTATCACAGGTGAGCGAGGGACAGCCATCTCAGAAGCGGTGGCATCTAGGGACATGGCTTGTACTGCTGGCTGCAGGGTTGGCTGCTGCAGGGGTCCTGACATTTGTGTTCCTTTTGTGGGATGATGCTACACCTCTGGGACTCACACTTACCTTCTGGTGCCAGTTCACTGCAACCTTCCTCTTCTTCCTCAATGGTATGGCAGCATGGCACATCCAAAATATGGCATATGTTCTGCCCTCTTGTGGTGATGTGGGGAAACCATAGACATAGGGCTTTTCAGGACTTAGCACTGCTGGGTTATATACATTAGTTTATATCATAAAGCTGGATTTATTTAAGTTAATGAGCTTAATAGTTTATCTGAAAGAACTGTACAGTTGAACAGATTTTGAGTTATGCCTACAAATAGTTTATTCAGTTCTTAAACTGTAAACTTAATAAAGACTTTTCACAATTCCACAATTTATATCATGTATATTTAATAAAATGTCTTATTATATATTTTTCACACAATTCACAAAGTTACAAAGATAATCATGTTTCTAAATGATTATACTAAGCAGCAGCAAAAACTACATCATTACCCTATATAGCAAGTGACGACAAAGAACATGTAGCAACAGTATTATTAATATCACCTTCAGTGCTTTATAACCTGTTTTTTTCCATACCATAGACACAACAAGCTAAATGGTATTGAAACTGGAGGGGTGATTTTTCACTTTTGTAAACAAGCCCCTGGCTAGGAATATATAACTAAAAGTATAGTAAACAATGTCCGCTGAACATGGTCCTAGATCATTTAAATAATATATTGTATGAAGTGTTCAGGTTAGTGAAGATCATTTTTTAAAACATGTCTCGAAGGATTTGGTGCTGTTTGCACAAACAGTGTTAATTTATAACATCAGATAACAAACATAATATAAGAAAAATGAATATTCTGCCATTTATTTAGAGTCTGCTGTTTGTAGCTTTAAAGCCACTTTATGGTGTCATACTGTATAAATATAGCATAGAACATTTTTCTTATCTTGCAGTGTTTTAAGTAGATTGGTAAAATGCTTTATTACAAAGTCAACTATGATTCTATTAACAGCAGATTAATGGGACTGAAACCTGGCAACGGAAACTGTGTGTGTGTGTGTGCGCACACGAGACAAACATTCTTCTTTCAGCCATAGTGCATCTAGCAGTCAAAATACACTGAGACTGTTAATGTAGATCACTGTTAATGTTTATAGTTTGAGTTGTTTGGTCATGTTTGTAATTAGTAAGAGCTCATTTTTTCTTTACAGTAGATTTGGGTATAACATTTTATCGTGTTTAACCGTGTTATGGTGAGCTGTGTGTTTATTAGGATATGTTATTAACTCTGGCTAAGAGTAAGATCTGTGTGAGCGGTAGACCACTTTGGCTTAGGGAGCCATGATGCAATCTGGCGTCTCCATGGACACGCTGCTTTAGACGCCACCGTCTCCAGTGCCGTGTTATTTCATGCTGAACCTGTCGAAGGTCAGAGGTTAAAATGTACTGTGAAGGTTTAAATAAGAAAAGCAAATGCAAGCAGGGGTCGGAGATAAAAGAGTAATATATTCCAAAATACTTTTATCAGACAACTGAAAAAATATATACGGAATGGTTTAATATTTTTAGATACTTTTAGACTTATTTGTTGTATAGTAAATGTTTTAGTGCTGACTCTAGTAAGTTAAAAAAAAAAATCCTGAGCAAATAATAATAATAATTAGTTTCTGTAATTTCTCTGTGCAATTCTTTGTGCTTGGAAACCTGTACTATTGCCCTTATTTCAACCTCCAGAAAAAAATCTGTAATGAGTGAGAGATCATGAGTCAAAAACACTTACCTCTCCATTCAGGAAGCAGTATAGAAGCGCTACTATGAAGCCCTGCACAACAGATGAGACACACACAGTCACATCTCTCAATGCCTGGGCTATAGTCTGGATTTTAGACTAGTATACAATTAGTGCCTGTGCTATATTTAGTGCCTGACAAAAATCAGTAATCCTGTTATGTTTTGAATAAAACACAATGGTCCATGCTTATAAAGCAATACAAACGATGACTGGGTCTGAAAATTTAAAAGCACTGTGGTATAAGAATAATTATATTGTATGATGTAAATTTATAGCAAGATAGTGTCAACTTGAAGGCAAATCAAATGTTTATATCATGGTCATTCTAATACATTCACAATGAATTGATTTGTGAAAATTGTTGTTATGAAGTAAAAAAGAATTTATAGTACTTAAGATGAACTTACATAAGGTCTTACATAAAGTGAAGTTTTCTGTAAGCAGATGTTTATTTATTCATGGAACATTTGTGGAAGGAGTCTCTGCCAAGGAAGAAGGTTTTCAGCTTTCTGGATTCTTGGTAACATGATAAACTGAGTTTGTTTGTGAAAAACTATTTCAGATACTTGACCTTACTGTGTCTTTGACCTTTTTTGGATTAACTACTAAATCTAATCAGTTCATCTGCTGGTTACAGTAATAATTCCACATACATAAAAATACTACAAACATTCAATCACTCATTCGCTGTGGAATAGGAGGAATAAAACACTATAAGAGGAGAATGATTAGAAACCTTATGGGTATTGACCATGTCTGGCTGCAATGCAACAACCCATTGTTGATTATTTTCCTATAACAGCATAATCTGGTCAGGTTTTATACCTTATGCATCTACTATAAACCATCACCTGTGTGGAGGCCAGGGAGAGCTCGATGGCGTTCCAGATCTGGAAAGTGAGGGTGCTGACTCCATCAGGGAAAAAAGCGAAGAGGGCATACTGCACACCAAACAGTGACACGAGCAGCAGTGTGGACTTGGCCAGCTTCCTTCATACAATACAGCAGACAAACCACATCACAAAAGTAGTTTAAACTAAAAGAATTGTTCCATCTGTTCTGTGTCTCTTGCTTCTTTCCTGTTTGCCTGGAACATTTTTATGTGGTGCTTAGTGTTGGCTGTTTTGCGATTAACTTACTTGTGCTGTTTAAACTCATTTCCAATCGTGTCCGGAGCTCTCATCTTGCTTACTATGGTTTGAATGATTCTCAGGAAAAACAGGAGGTTCGTCTTATGTGTATGAATGAAAACAAACACATTGTTAAACATTAGCTAATTCCGATAGCTAATTCCGAAGGATGCTGAATGTAGATAGGAATATAATAATAATAATAATAATAATAATAATAATAATAATAATAATCAGTATTCTTTAGATGTGGTTTCTGACTAGGGTTAGATGACAAGAGTCTTCTAACTTTGGGAAAGTATGTCTGTGCTTTGCTTACAGTAATGAACAGGATTACAGGAACTCTCAAAATCCACCAGATCCAGCCTCTGCTTCTTGTCTCCCAACACCTGCGCACACACCCAAACGCACGCACAGGACAAAATGTCACTAAGATGACTTCATTTAGATTCATAAAACATTTACATTTTTTGATGAATTTAGTGATTAGAGAAAATGCAAGTGACAGGTATTTGAATTTACAGCACATGCATCTGCTTCTAGTTGATATCATCTATTAGTTGTTAAAAGTCACCTCTATGAGCAATAATGTAGAACACAGGGTGTAAAATGCAGTGTATAAAAACAACAGTTTGGTCATAAGTAAAAATTCAATATTTATAACATTCCTATGACTTTAGATGTACTCGGAGAATCAAACTGTATTTGATGTCTGAGTTTTACTTCCTTAACTTTGTACTTTGTTATGTTATACAGCGACTCACAGCCACAAAGCAAGCGGAGAGCATTCATTTTCAATGAGAGCTAGCATCCTCCAGTCTCCTCCAGTGACCATTGGCAACTAGATGGAGGCATCCAGCGATGTAACAAAGTTGAGAAAAGATTAACTTTATGCAAATAACTTAAAACACATCAGTGAGAGTGAAAACACAAGAGCACAGGTGATTCGACTCCTCTTTTGTGGACCCAGACAGTAAGGAACTTACACTTGCACTTGGATGGCTGCAGTGGCAAAGAGCACAAACTGCTTTTCTCTGCATCTCTTATGATATGATGTATATATACACTAGTTAATTTTATACCAAAACACTATCCTTCTAGAATGTCTCATTTTAGCTCAAAAAAAAAAAAACTGATTTATTGTCTATCGTGGAATGATAGTTGTGTCACCAGTGGCAACCAGTTGCAGGAACTACCACTGGGGATTGGAGGCTCGCAGCAATAAAATCACTGCATGTCTCAGTGTAGCTTAATATACTGTATATATCTAGCAGTTTAGCAGTTTAGTGTAGCAGGATATCTGCTTATGACCATTCCACAACATATATATATATATATATAAATACAGCTCTGGAAAAAAAATAAGTGACCACTGCAATCAGTTTCTTATGTTTTTTTCTTACAGGTTTATGTATTGGTGAGATTTGGTGAGACATTTTTTGTGAACTGCTGACAATATTTCCTCCTAAATTCAAAATATAACTATTGTTCTTTAGAGTGTATATTTAAAGGAAATGACAACACATCAAAATAACCCAAGATCATGCAGTATCTGCAGAGCTTTAATAACTCAAATAAAACAAATGGCAAATAATTTGTAAACAAATTGTGTTAATGCTTTGGCTAAATAACATTAAGAAATCAGTATTTGGTGGAATAACCCCGATTTGCATGTGTTTTGGCTCCATGCTCTCCACCAGAGATTTTCAATAGGGTTCAAATCTGGAGATTGGGCAGTGGTCTCTTATTTTTTTTCCAGAGCTGTATATATATATATATATATATATATATATATATATATATATATATATATATATATACACACATATATATGTATGTATATATATACCATAGACCACATATATGTATATATATACATACATATATATATACATCATACATAATACATATATATATATATATATATATATATATATACATACATATATATATATATATATATATATATATATATATATATATATGTATTATGTATGATGTGCCATTCATTACTAAACAGAAGAAATGTAAGAGAGCAATGAGAAAAAAGATCAGAAATATTGAGAAAATGTGTGGTATAAGAGGAATAAAAAAGGATCAACTTCCTCATTTTGTTTTATGGTAGGCTGCATCACATTACCCTGTCTTCTACAGTAAGCAGACTCTAGAAAATAGTCTCCAATAGGCTAAATCTGGCAATCACAAACCTGGCATGTAATATTACACTAAATCTGTATGTATACATTTACTGCATATTATAATTTTAGGTATCAGACAAATGAGGGCAGTGCATCTCTTTTTCTAGCAATGTTCAGAAACTGACTGTTGCCGGATGTACTGCAGCATGTGTGGAGAATTTTGTAAAGCAATACATTATATTGTATTGATATTTTGGTCTGTGTGAACACACCCTTCATCCTCCTGCAGATATTTGGCCACACTCCACACGATGATGATGAGCACAGGCATGCCTGAGAGAAAAGGAACAGAGCAAGTGCTTAAGTCAGCACAACAAGCTTGAACTTTCACCATTCCAGCATTCACCAGTGTAATAAAATATCACAGTGAAATGTTGATAATAGCAATATGAGAAAGACGACCCATTTGTTTTTTTCCAGGAAATGTTTATATAGCTAGGCGTACATAGCTGTGTGTGCGTTTGAGAGATATTAATGTGTGTTAGTGTATTTGCGAAAAATGTGTTTTTCGCAGGAAATTGTGTAAAAAGAGATTCTGGAATCCACTGTGGAATTATTGGCAGCCTTCATGAAAATGAGCAAAAAGGACAATAACACATTCTGTGAATATTACTTTGAGCATAACCCTACTGGGGGTCTGAATTTTTACAAACGCTAAAATATTTTCTTTAGCAGTACATTTTTTTCTTCAAATGACTTGATTAAATGTTACTGACACCCCTAAAATTGTGAAAACATTTATGGGTGAAGACCCCCATTGAAAGAATAACAGCATTAAGAATCTTATAACAATGTTGGAGATACTTGGACTACCCTTTCCAATTCAAGGTCAACAATCATCTGTCTCTTTTCTGTTAAACCTTGCCTAGTTTACTCTATCTTGATTAATGCCAATGGTATTTTACAACCTCATAGTTGGACAACCCATTTTTCTGGAGTCAGAAAGCTATTGGTGGTACAGTGGGTAGTGTTACCATCTCACCACTCAGGGGTCTGTGGTTCGTTCTTGAGCTTTGGTTACTGTCTGGGTGGAGATTTTCATGTTCTCCCTCTACCCATTTGGGTTTCCTCTGGGTTCTCACTCCCCAGAAACATGTTGTTAGTTACTCTATATTGCTCCTGGATGTGAATGTGTGTATGCATAGTGACCAGTCATAGACTTCCACCCCATTCAATGTGTATTCCTGAGATCTCAGGGTAGACTCAGGATCCAGTGTGACCTTGACCAACATAAAGCACTTACTAACCGTGAATGAATGAATTCCATTCTCTTGAAGATTGTCAATAATTCTAGTGTGAACATTTTGTGTGTGTACATAAAAGAGAGAGAGAGAGAGACATACCCCAGCCAAAGCTGATGTACCAGTGCAGGCGTTTTCTTGGGGAATGTAGGGAAAGATGGATGAGGCTGTGCAGGTAATGACCCTCAACCAGCAGCCAGCTGTAGTTAGCCAGTATTCCATAGTTAGAGAAAATCAGTGCAACCTTACAGCCAATCTGAAAGAAAAGACAAAGCCATATTTAACACAGTGGGAGAAAATACACAGGACATTTAATTAGTGGTGTCAATTATTTTCAGCTATAAGCTATAACTATTTGTGTATTGCTAGTCTGTGTGTGCATATTTGCCAGATAAGAGTGCTCATTGTATGTGTGTGTGTGTGTGTGTACCGGGTGATATTCACAGTGGTAATAATCCTGTGACTTGTGCAAAGCTGCATCTCGGATGAAAATGAAAACAGCCCGCAAAATGAAGGAGAGAAATAGCTGCATGTGAATGAAATTCCGAGTGCAATGGAGCTTTCTGAGAAAAGACAACATTCCATAATGTATTTATATTACAGGCAGATACATTTTTTTATATTAAAGCAACATACACACACTTACAAAGCTGTACCTGAACACACACAGCAGCATGAAAGCAATGGCGAGCGAAATCACTGAGATGCTGTAGCCCACTGAGTACATGATCTTTACCCCCATGAAGTACTTAGGTGATGGCAGCTACACACACACACAGTATTAGAAACATTTATTTTTATGTACTTGTGCATCATTTCCACTACATACAGCAATGGATAAAAACAAAGAAAAAACTAAATTTAGGATTATCTCTGTTGCTGAATAAAGAAATACCACACCATTTTTCAACCTAATCTCCAGATTTTTTTTAAACCAGATTTTTCAATCTGTTTATCACATGTGAAGATTATCATGATTACTACAGTATGCATGTTTACTGTTATTACACTTTATTTGTTTTTGGGATAGCTAGGAGCCCTTGGATGGAAGAGCAAAGACATCATAGTTTATTACAAGGAAACAGCAATTCAGAACTATATTCAGAGCCATCGCCATGTAATGCATCAGCAGTTTAAAATGTATTCTAAAATTCACTGTTCACCAGAATTGGTGTTGTAGCAAGATTTTGATGTTTTATGATATATAAATATTTTAACTGGAATAGTTCAACTAAAATTCACACGAGAACGCATTTCCCAGAATTTGAACAATCTAACAAACAAAAAAATATTTGGATCACTTCACTACATATAACTTCAAAGATGTACTTTTATTTCAGAGATTTTAAAGGCTTATTGGAACCATGACACTAACTAGTGTTTTGGAATAATAAATCGCTCAAACGACCCAGACGTGTCTGCAAAAATACCAAGGACACCACAATTGGAGGAAAGTGCTTGCTATGTTTACTCGTTACTGACAAGCTCAAGACAAGCCAGAGCTCCATCAACTAAGGCAAGTAAACAAAGAATTGCTGTAGTCTAGACATGATGACAAATTTATTGCTAATTCTCTCTATATGAAGAAAGGTTAGGGCATTGTAGCAATATCCACATCAGGTCTACACTACTACAATGGTGACACACAGCTATAAATCTATCTGTCTGAAAAAACTAATACCATCTCTGAAAGGATGATTCATATATACAAATACAAAGTTGTGTTAATCGTACCATGTCTGAGGGTTGGTGCACTACCCCATTGATGGATCCGCAGGCCAGTATGTACGGTGGGAAAGGATCGGACCACCCGTTCTCTGTACAGTTTCTCCTTACATTTCCTATTCATAAAGATAAACACATATCATTTCTATAATAACATAGCTGTGATGAATGGCCGGCTTCAAACCACCACCAAACCAACCTTTGACCCTGAGCAACTTGGGGCACTGCTGAGAGATCACAGCTCCAACCTCCGCACGAGGCCAACAGTTCACATCGTCCCATAATGCACTGCAGCCTACAGGGGTCATATAAGGGGAAAGGATGCAGACATTATTAGCATTATTTCTGTTTGAAGATTATATACACTGAAAACTTCCCATTTGATAGATGACCATTCCTTCTCTTTTGACATCTAAAGGTTCATAGGTTAATGATGAGAAATAAACAAAATGTTTTTGTCCATAATGTTTACAGGAAATATAATATCTCTGCATCAGCCAATAATATCTTACAGTTGAGTCTCCAAAACTCTGTTCCCTTTAATTTTGCACATCACATACAATAATGTGATAATAGATGACATGCAATCTAAATGGTCTTCTCGTTCATAGTAGCTGTAATTGAGTAAGCCAGTCAGGAGATATAATCAGTCAGAAGAAATCAGGAACTGAACACATGCACACACACACGCACACGCAAACATACACACAGTATCAATCATGAGAGAGGAACCATTCACATGCTGATGAATGCTTTCCTTTTAAGACAGCAGACATTACGGATGCAGATTTTTCTCTGTTGTGCTGTAATGTCTTGGTCTTGTGATTAACAGCAGGAAAACAGAGATGTTTTGTTATTATAAGTGTGTTTCACACAGGTGGAAACAACTGCGGATCTCTCTGTCTTAGATGATTTATTTATATAATGATTGAGAATACCAGAGTGAGGGAGAGAGTTAGAAAGATAGATAGATAGAGAGAGAGAGAGAGAGAGAGAGAGAGAGAGAGAGAAAGAGTGAGTGTTATTTTAATGTCAGTGTACTGACAGACTGCTATTTATGGTGTGTGTGCAAGCCTGGTGTTACTGACAGCTCTAGTAAGCCATCATACAGGCCTAAAATCAGTCCATGTTAAACTTCAAATTATGCAGACCGTAATCTAAAAATATCCATTTGGACACTTCCGGAAATATTAAAGCAGTGAAAAAAACTAAACTAAAATAAATATCCTTGGTGAAGGAAGTAAGTGACTCAGTGACGTAGTTGAGGTTGTGTATGGGAACTGGTTGAGGTGGACAGGGCAACATGTTTAATGTGATAACAAGCAGCACTGCATCATGGTGGTTATTCATCACATTTACTACCGTATCAGTTTACATATTCCAAAGATAAACCAAAATGACATGTTTGTCCAATAACATATACGCACATGGATATGAAATTGCCTAGGTGTGGACAGTAATATGTGTAACCCCATGTAGTTTTATCATCTTCTGAACCCAATATTTAGGCACAGTTTAGGAGCGACTGAATAGTGAAAAAAGGAGAGGTCATGCATGTGTGTGTGTGTGTGTATGAGTATATATCAATCACCTGTAGAGTTAGTGTGTGTAATGTTGTCTTGGTGAATGAGATTGTTGCATTTCTCCTCCTCCTGATGCCACAGGTACTCGGGATCACATTCTAAAGGGATGGATTTTACCTACACACACAAAAGCAATCATTTGTGATAGACTATAAACTGAGTAATAGGACAGTTATTGTTACTGCATATAACACACCTGCACATTCTTGTACAATTACTCTATTTCTTCTTATTTCTTCTTAATTTCTTATTTTTCAATTTAGTCATTTATATACACATTCTAAGAAGGTTTAGGACAAGTTTTCAATTCTCTGCAAGTTGTGTACTGGGTATAACTGTGTACCTGTCAAATAAAATCTTGAATATTGAATCATTTACCATTCTGGGATGTAAGTTTCTAGCCCTTAAAATATTTTGTATACACAGTAAATATTTTAGATGCCAACATGATACATATATATATATATATATATATATATATATATATATATATATATATATATATATATATATATATATATCAGGGCTATAGTCTTAACTGCAGTTTAAAAAATCATATTCAAATAAAGCATAGCAACCAATATTAGGGAAAAATTAAACTATTAGACAAAAACAACAGGCAGTAATGTATACAGCAAATATAAGAATGAACTAGGTGAACTAAACGCTGATGTTTAAATGTTAAACACTGAACAATACTATTAAGTTTCTGAAAAGCAAAATTGTAAACAACAAATAAACAAATAAACAACAACACAAGAGTCTTGCTTATTGAAATAGTTAAACGTTAAATCCCAAAAAAGCATACTTCACAATCATAAAACAAGCGAGTTAGGATTTATAAAAGTTTCTTCATTATAACAAGTAACAAAATGGCTGTGTATGTTAGGATATTAGCAGTGAAACAAACTAAATTATATTACATCTACATACAGTAAACATGATTTGCCTCTGAGCATGTTTACCTTAAGCATCTCACTGTTTTAGTGTGTTGTTTTTGGTGGCTTGTATTACTCTTGTTTCAGATAATGAGTTTCACTGTTTTGTTCAGGTTAAACCAAATGATCTGGATTCATTTTCCTTGAAGTGGAACTATCATGAGCATGTATACTAACCGGTGTTTTTACACTTCATAAAATAAACTCGCTGTTTTGAATCATTAGACACTTGAAGAACAGTGAGATAAAATCTTTAAAACATTCATATGAGAAAGAAGGTTGCTAATAAAGACTGTTAATAAGGTTAATAAAAAAAGAACTGTAGACTACTCAGTTGTTATAATGTGTCACCATTAAAAAGGCACTGATTTTTTTTTTTTTTTTCAATGGAGGTCAATGATCGCTATGATAAATAACTCACGCGTGTACAGAAAGTGATGAGAGCCACTACTGCAGCTTTGTGGAACTCCGAAAGCTTCATTGTGTCGGAGTTGAAGCGACGCTCTCTCCACAACCTTCAGGACAGATGTTCACCTTCTCTTCTGTTAACAGCACGCGCCTCTTCTCAAAAACCCATGTGGACATTTCTAAGCTGGTAACCAGCATGGCTGTGCGTGATGAACATCAGTCCGTATCCGACAAATACAGCTTTACACTTAAAGAGCTTACTCGACTGTGGTAAAGTTGACCATCCAACTATCCATTTAAGCTGTGCAACATGAAACGTGATCACATCCTTTAGTCGAGGATTCGATCACGTCCTGTATCACATCGGATAGGACCTAGAGACCAGGTCCTATGTTAGTCGAATGACTGGAAGATCGAGTTACATAGACAGCATTATGTGAAAATGATGTAGTCTGAGTCGCTTCCCATTTCTTGGTACCTTTCTGAGCCCTCCCTCGCCCCCCCCCCCTCCCCT
Organism: Hemibagrus wyckioides; assembly: GCF_019097595.1. Lineage (NCBI taxonomy): Eukaryota > Metazoa > Chordata > Actinopteri > Siluriformes > Bagridae > Hemibagrus > Hemibagrus wyckioides. The sequence continues at coordinate 14,427,035 of NC_080715.1, forward strand.
AAACGAAAAAAAGAAAAAAGAAATCCCTACTAGTTGGTCATTGTGATTCATATTAGTTCCCGACTTCCCCAAACATCCTTCATCGTTTATGTAACCCTGTAAGACCAGAAAAGCAATCATCCTAAATAAATCTACTTTTGCTAATGTTGTGTGTTACTCTGCGAGGCGGCACAGAAGTAATGATATGCACTATGAATTAAATCATCCTCTCTGGGTCTCTAACTGGCTGGTCTCTGCTGTTCTCTTATTCTTTTGTAAATTGGGATTTATGTGTAGGTCAGATAGTGTTTGCATTTAATCCTGAGATATTTGCAAAATAACTAATGAAGAAGAATATTATTTAGTGTGTTACATTTACCAGATGTAACAATCATTCCATTCATTTATCTATTCATTTTCAGTAAGCCACTTTATTTTGTTCAGGGTTGTGGTCCACCCAGAGCTTGTGTAGGACACTGAGCACATGTCATGAGTATTAAACTTGATGAGCTGCCAATCCACTGGAGAACATCATATGTGCATTCACACCTAAGGGAAAATTTACCAATAGGTACCAGTTTACTTACCTGCACAGGTGTGGGACCCACAAAGGTATATTAATGGTACCTATAGGAATCACATTTGCCAATACTCATATTTTCTTCAAAATTCCCATAAACTGTCCTGATCCCTTTTTACCATGGTAATATAGCATCTTGACACTTAATTTTGGTGGGACATGTTTGGAGTAGTTGTGTGGGTGTTGTTTGGTGCAGTGCCCTGCCGGTGGTTCAATATTTGGTGCTACGCCTTTGCCTGCAAGGTTTTGGACACTGGGAGAAAACCAGAGAACCCAGAGAAAACCGGGAAACATGTGAAGCTTCTCACTCAGGATTGAATCAGAGACCCTGGAGCTGTGATACAGCAACACTATACCATCATGCCATTCACAGCTGTAACAGAAATAGTCAAGTAGTGTATGGTACAAGTAGATAAAAAACTTTCCATCTCACTTTCTGAATGTGATATCATTCTGGCTCGTATTTTCTCTATGCAACACTAATTTGTAATATTCTCCCACATTCTTTCACCTTTGTTCTAGCATCACAGCTTCAGGCTGAGCTTGGGTTACTGTTGGTGTTGGGTTTTGCATATCTTCATAGAATTTCTCTGGGTTCTCCCACTTTCCAAGAAACATGCTTGTATGGATTGGCTACGCTGAACTGCCCCTATGTATATGAATGTGTGCACAGTGACTTGTGATGGACTGGAGGTAGGTGTATTCCCACCTTGTTCTTATGTTCTAGGGAGTCAGGATCCACTCCAGCCCAGACCAGGGGCATTTACTTTTTCCAATCAATATAACATGTTTGTAATAGTAACCAAGTTGCATTCTGTTCCCTATAGTAATTTATTTCCCAGCCACATGTACCCTACTACCCTACTAGTGCAGCACACTGAATTAAAGCCACTGACAATGCATCCACCTTCTCAGAAGACAGTAGTAGCAATTACAGTTCTCACCCATTATCTAGCTCTTCCTTATCTCACAACAGCTTCTGTAAAGTTGGTTTAGATATTCTGTATTGGTACATTGGTGTAATCATTTTCACTCATGGTATGTACTCTATTGCAAAGGAAGTTCTCTTTCTCTCATTGTTCTCTCTCCCTCTGTAAACATTAGAGAGAGTAACAGATAAAGATTACTGCCGTTCTGGCCCATCCCCAGTAACCAACACAAACACAAGAAGCTGATTGCATACATGTATGTATTACTTATCAGGGGTATGTGAAAGAGAGAAAGATGAGGTGCTCTATCAGACAAATCTGTTTATTCATAACCTAACTGACGTAATTCCGGTTCTGTTGTGAAGCTCTTTATAGCTACTGACGCTTGTGTCTGGAATGAGGACAGGACAGTGATCTAGGATCTGCCTGTATTGGTATAGTACAGCAATTGTGTAATGGTTACCTTAACATTTATCTCTGTGATTGATATGTTACTGATTTATGAATTTGATAACAGTCATTTTTCATAAAAGAAGCAAGTAGTGTGTGTGTGTGTGTGTGTGTGTGTGTGTGAGAGAGAGAGAGAGAGACAGAGAGAGAGAGAGAGAGAGAGAGAGAGAGAGAAAGTGTATGAGACAATGCTTAGGAAAGGACCAGTACAGGACTTGCTCTCACTCGACAACTCTACCAAGAGTCTACCTTTTTCTCTCTCTCTCACACATACTCTTTGATTGTGACTGTGACTGGCTGACTGTGTACAATAAAAACTGCAATGTTTACAGTTGAAACAATCATAACACACCTTCCATGTTCCCAAACTGGTTGGTGCCAACATCTGATAGTGCCAACCCAAGTTTTAGAAAATTGATCCAAATGTAAGGAAATGTTTACAGATTAATCATCCGGTGATACAACGACACTGCTCATGATGGTACAGCCATTCCTCAGCAATCAAAATGAGTCTTAGTACTATTATAGCAGACATGCTTTTAAAATAGTCCACAATTTTGTTTATTTGCAATAACAAGGGCACAAAATGTGGAACGATATGACATAAGTAGCTGGGTAAATTTTCTTATCATTAGGCAGTATGTGGCTTTTCTCATATCAGTAAAAACAGCTACACTGAATGTTGCCTTTGTTAAAGGCTTCTTTGGTGAAGCCTTGTATGAACACAGATTCTGTAGTGGTATTTAAACCTAAGCTCTGTGTGATTGTTAGCCAGAATGAAACAAGCATAAAGCCATCGAGGAACCACATGGATATAACAAAACGAAAAATATTATTCCACTCACTCTATATGTGGGCCACAGACAACTAATGATATTTTTACCAGCTACAACCAATCACAAAAAGCATCTAAGGATTCATTTTTGAAGTTTTTGCATGTGTTTGGAGCCAAGTTCCACAGAAACAAATGAATGGATGCTTCCTGGAGGAGGAAGAGCAATTCATGTGCCTGCTTTATCTCTCAGTATTCTGTGGCTCAGGTTGAATACACCAGCCAGAGAACACAGAGAATACAATCAGTTCTCTTTAGAAATATGTTTTATTTTCTAAGCCTTTGTTCTGTAATATATAGAAAAGTTAAAACATTATGAAATTCCTTAAAAGAAATTCTATTTCATCTCATATTTATGGGGTGTGCTATTATAGGACTCAACCACCCCTAATTTGATTATTCCCTGCTATTCCTTTTATGCCACAACAGTTTGGAAATGATATTATATTTAATAATATAATTAATTGTTTTATTTTATTATTTTTTATCATTAATTATATTTAATGATTGTGATAATTATATAATTAAATGTAATGAAATGTACAGAAAAAATTAAGTAAAAAAGCACATTAATATAAACATTAATATAAACCTTTAAATTACAGCTGGAAATACTGCCAGATCTATGCTGTTGTAGAAAATCAAACACCTTCTGACCAATAAAATTCCAGATAAGGGTACTCTTTCAGAATAGATTCTAACCTGCTAAATAATGTATCTTTGATATTTTATTTAGCATTACATTTTTATGTTATATTTCTGTGCTGGACATTCATAGATCATGAGAGTTAGAGGAAGAATAGTCAGCCCATTACACCCATTGCACTGCATACACTTCCTGATGACAAAAGATAGCTGAGTTCATCAGTTCTCTGATCCAGTTAAGTTGTGGGATGGCTTTAACATCATTACCTTCGAAGCGGAAAACAAGAAAGAGGCTTGAGTATTTATAGTTCTTGGAAAACAACTTTAGAAAAAAAAATGCAGTATTTACAGTCCTATATTGTGTATGTTAGTTGGCGCTGCACTGTCCGTTATTATTGTCCTGTTCTGTCCTGCGCTGTCTTGCTCTATTTGCACTTGTTTGCACACATGCACTTTATGTAGTGCTGTGTGGTGTACTTAATTCTGGGTTGTCTCTTTGTGGTTCTGTGTTTTATGTAGCACCACGGTCCTGAAGGAATGTTCACCTTGAACCTTGACCTTGAAAAAGATCAAAATCACTGTATCATAATATTAAAAAACAGTACAGTGATTGACATAGAACAGTGTGGGAAGAAATGTGTTTAGAGTTAATTAGGTATTGCACAACACATTGGGAAATGCACCTCACGTGTATTAATCTACCACAAAATCATTTATCAAGTGCACCTTATCAAGTGCGTGACAGGCGAAACCCGGGACCAGTTTATACACACACAGATGGGAAAGAGTAGATCTAGCATGTTTCTTATTTCCTCGTTCCACTGCACAGTGGTTTATATTCTTTTTTTTTTCAGCTCCAGCACAAATGAATGAGTTACTTATCTATGGACTACATTAGTGTATTATTAGTGTAGTGTAGTGTTATTTATTATGAACGTATTTCTGGTTTCATAATATGTGAGCTATAAAATGTTCACATATGAGGCAAATGCTCTTATTCAGCTGAAAGGCCATGCTAAAAAACATAATTGATTTAATATTAATATAATATTCACCTTCAGTGCTTTATTCTGGCAAGAGTTATGGTGGACCATATCCAAGGGGCAATAGACACAAAGATACATGCACAGATGAGATGCCAGTCTAATGCAGTGGCCCAGGCACACACATATTCACACACACTATATTTTTAGCATAATCAATCAACACACTATTCTATAGAATAGTGAATAAAAATTTCATAGCAAGCAGGCTAAATAAGATCCTTTCTAGATTTTAGGTTTATCCTATGAGGTTTATACTGAAATTGATTGTGCAGTCCAGTACCATGGTAGGGTTACCTAATAACACATAATGTGAATGACACTAGCCAATTTAGATTTAATTTATGATAGCTCTAAAGCACCTTTTGATTACACATTTAACATGGCTCTGGAGTATCTTCTTATTACACTGTATTCCATACAGAGAACCAGCAGGCTGTTAAGCCATCAATAAGTGTGTTTATCAAGAGATGTTTAAAGGGGCAGTAATAAACATGACTGCATAGAACAGGGAGCCCGTATTTATTATCAGACCTCTGTCACCATACTGAGATTACAAAACATTCAGGGACAGTTTGAAGGTGATGAGCAGTGCTACATTATACAACATAATTAAGTCTTTGAATAGGCATAATCAGAGGTTAGTTTTAATTAGAGCAAACCAGTTTCCTAGATGAATGTCCATGTTTTCTCATAGCTCATATGGATGGAATTTAGACCTTGTAATGTTTAAACCATTCAGTAATCAATATAATTTACAAAGTTTTACTGACAATGGCTGCATTTTGCACTTAATGATTCAAAATGTGGAATTGGTGACAGGGCTGAGGGAGTTTTAAAGCATAGAATTCGCGAATAAACATGTGGATAACTAGCATACATATAAATGGCTCTCTTTACATGCTCTCTTTTGACTCTTTACAAATTTTTTCCCTCAGTAATTTACTTTTAATCTGTAATTTGGGCAACAGGGTTTTAGGTTACTTTCAAAGTGACCTTCTTAATCAAGATCACATTTACAATGGACAATGAGCAGAGCCGACCTAACGTGTAATTCAGAATTTTTCAGGGCATATGGTAAGATATAGAAAGGTCATAAAATTAGACAGGTTTCTCCACTTCCCAGCAATAGAAATGCTATAGGGCTTACAGGTCATGTGGTAATAATATAATGTAATATAATATAATATAATATAATATAATATAATATAATATAATATAATATAATATAATATAATGTAATGTAATGTAATGTAATGTAATGTAATGTAATGTAATGTAATATAATATAATATAATATAATATAATATAATATAATATAATATAATATAATGGATAGGCTCCAGGTTCACAACAGCCCTATGTAGTATAAATAAATATATTTACAATACATAGGATGAAAAAAATAAATTATATATAAGTTTAGTGGTTAAGGTGTTGGAATACTGATCGAAGGTTATGAATCCCAGATTCACCATGCTGCCTCTGCTGGGCCCTTGAGCAAGGTCCTTAACCCTCAATTTTTCTGGTAAAAAAAAGAGAGATAAAATGCATGTCGCTCTGGATAAAGGGGTTCTACCAAATGCCATAAATGTGAAATTGGTAAAGCAGTAAACTGCTAATCATGGCAAAATAATAAATACAGACCATTGGCTTACATATGTTCTTTCTATATGACTATCATGATTTGTTGTCTTAGGTCTTACAGGTGGTACTTTACTGACCCTATTGACCAAACTTTTTAACTCTTAGTAATGCCAGGGTATCAGCTCTAACACTAAATACTATTAGTAAGTTTTTAGGTCTTTTGAGAATAGAGACACTATTACTCAAGGGCTTCTGTGGTTGTTTTCAGTCTACTTGCCATTACAAAGCTGTCTTTTATTATCTCAGCTGCCCTGTAATGTTTAAAGATTTCCAAACTCGTGGGCTATTTCACAGCCCTGTATAAGACAGACCAGCTGTGCTGAAGCAGGAAAATGATGAAAATAAAAAAATGAAAATGTAGATGGCAGTGATGCTCCATGGAGTGAAGCTGACTGACCATGCTCTGGGTTAAACAGCCGTGCTACAACATGTAGACCACAAGATGCCGCTGTTGGGCCAGAAATTCAACACAGCTTTGTTGGGAAAAACTGGGAAGAGTAACCCAGGTAGCTCTAACGAAACTTTAACTGTATTTGCATATGGGCTATAATACAGTCAGTTTACTCTTATACTACAATATGTTAGGTGCACAACATTTAGCCAAGTTGTACATACACGTTTATCTTTGTAACCTGTAACAATCACAGATGTACATAAGCAATGACCTTTTTCAGAGGAAGTGTACATAAGCACTGACTTTTTTCCCCCAGACAAATTTACCAGAAGCAGTGACAAAATCACACATTAAGCATTAACTTTCTTGAGAGGAACTGTGGAAATAGTGACTGTCTTCAAGGCAACTGTACATAATTGAAAAACAGTGACAGAGAATATCCATCCATCCATCCATCAATCTTCTGGAGCCTATCCCAGCACACATTGGGCGAAAAGCAGGGGTACACCCTGAACAGGTCGCCAGTCCTTCACAAACCGGAGTACCCGGAGTAAACCCACGCAGGCACGGGGAGAACATGCAAACTCCTCACAGAAAGGCCCATTTGAACCCAGGACCTTTATCAGAGAAGATATCCAGAAGCATTGATAAAATGACACAGGAGCAGTGATTTTACTCAGAGTGCACCCTGCACATAAACAGTTACGTTCCAATTCCTATTAACTGCTTCTCTGTGTGTCCCCCATATTGTCCTTGTTGTATGTGGGCTTTAAGTGCAGAATATTATTCACTATTCATTTTTGCTAGGGCGGAAAACACAAGCCTGGTCCCAGCACAGTGTACAGAGAAAGCTGCGCACTGTGTGAAAGAGGAGAGGAGCGCAGGGGGCGCTTATTGGCACAAACTCGGCCCATCGTGTCATGACTGGAATATGTACTCTGCTGTCTTCCACTGCAGAGCTAAAGAGCAAGTGTGTGCAGGCGGGGATCCGAAACAGAGGAGCGACTGTTGAGTGCAGCAGGACTGCTAGAGAAAGAAAAAATGGTAGGAGTTGCAGGATTCTGAGTTTCGAAAGGGACGCAGGAAACAAGCAACTTACTTGCTTGGACGGAAAGCAATGTGGAAAGAAGTGGGACAGAGAAGAGTAAGTGCATTAGGGTTAATGAAAGTGACATTTTAACGGAGAGAGACTGATGAGAGTTGAGAACCGTGGTGAGGATCAAGGAGGAGCCGGGTGAGTTTCATAACTTGTGACACATTTTCTTTGCTAATTACAGAGCACGAGTGTGCTCATTAGAATATTTTCCCCCATCAGTAACACTGTAGGTTTGTCATAGATGCAGCCGGCACGCTCAGCTCACTATTCCTGCCAGGTTGCTTCATTGAGGTGCGCAGTCAGGAAGTGTGTGTGTGTGTGTGTGTGTGTGTGTGTGTGTGCGCGCGCGCGCGCTCTCATTTCTTGATTCAGACTTACTTTTGTTTTGCAGTGCGGGAGTTTGTGTGAGAGTCATGCAGCCGAGCAGGGGAATGGATGGAGAGATTTGTCAGGACGCCCAGCACAGTCGGCAAACACACAAACGGTAGGCTACAGATTTCTGACCAGACTAAATCATTACCAATCTGTCACTGCACTGTAGTATAATACACAGTTTCTCAACCCGGTCTTCAGAGACTTCCATCCAGGATATTTTGTTTCAGTTCCTAGCACACCTGAGCCAGGTAATCAGATGTCTACAGCAGGGCGTAGGCACACTGTTTACACTGGCGTGACCAGCTTAGACCCTGTGTCTTTAGTGGAATGGCAATGAAGGATGAGTTAAAGTACTTACCCACCTCCATAAAAAATGACAATGTGGCTACTTCTATGTGTATGGCCAGAGCAGGCACACAACTAAGCAACACTTGTACGAATTCAGCATAGTTAGATAATAGTAACTGTACTGAAGAAAACTTCTCAACTGTGCTGGACACAGACACACACACACACACACACAAAACTGAGAACTGCTCTCAACAGAGAACTGTACACACACAAAATTGTCCTGTTTGCACACATGTCACTTTACATTACACTTTACACTTTACATTGATCTTGTTTACATGTAACTGTAATATTTGCACTCACTGTCAACACTATTATTTTTCAGAGTCTGCGTTATATGTCCTGTTTGTTTTCACTGTCTTGTCATCCTGTGCACTTCTGTTGTATGTCTAGTTTCTAAAGCTTGCACCTTAAGTATAGTTTAGCTTTATCTCTATGATTAGCTGTATGTTTGTCTGCGTCACCTGTACTTTGTTTTTGTTGTGTGTAGCACCTTTGGTCTAGGAGGAACGTTGTTTCATTTCACTGTTCATTTTACTGCATCAGCTATATATGGTTGAAGTGACAATAAAGCTTCTTTGACTGACTTTGACTGACTTTGATATTGAATACTGTTAACACCGAGTACCAGAGTTTACTCACATGTTTGTTGGAATAGTGTGCTTCTGTGTTAGATAGTTAAACTAAGCTAAACACAGCTACTGTCCTACTGGACACCCAATAGCTATACACTAATGTGTACATTTGCAAAAGGAATAAAATTGGACCATCGGACCAGTTGCTTACTTCATACAATATGACATAATAATTGTTATGACATTGGGGGTTTAGTGGCTTAGTGGTGCAAGTGCAGAGTTTGCATGTAATCCCTGTGCTTCAGGGGTTTCCTGTGGACACTCTGGTTTCCTCCCCAAGTCCAAAGACATGCATGGTAGGCAAAGAGTGACAACGCTGAATTATCCGTAGTGTGTTTGTGATTGTGCCCTGCGATGGACTGGCACCCCGTTCACAGTGTCTCCTGCCTTGTGCCCAGAGTGCCCTGGGATAGGATCCAGGCTCATAAATGACCCTGTGTAGCAGAAGCAGTTCAGAAAACGCATGGATGTTATCACATTGTTAGCTTTTGCGTTGCAGATTTTTACAGTGTGGTTTATGGGTATTTTGATGATTGGGTTATAATATTAACTCCTGTAGACCCTGTAATGGGTCTAAATTTGCATTTCTCACTTGTTACTACATCCCTTTGCAATTAGTTTCATTATATATACTGAATAATTAATACAAGCTGCTCAATCATATGTTGAATAGCTAAAAGATTTAATGTTAATACTGGTCCATCAGTAGACATGATGCAGCACAGTTTCGCTAGATTTAAAAAAACAAAACAAAGCATATATTTCAAAGCATTATATACTTTCAGTCTCAGTGTGTAGCATTATAATTAAAATTTTTTTTTTTTTCATTCTATGCACTTCCCAGCATTCTACATTGAAAATTTTGATAGAATTTCAGGATGGATGTTTCAGTATTTACTGTGTGTTTAGAGCATGTCCATGACTCTGTCTCTGTCTCTGTCTCAATGTTTAATTTAATGTGAAATGCAGTCTGTCTGCTGTAAGGAAATGACACAATAATTACAGAATTCAGATACTGAAATAATAGACATGTTTTGTTTTATGGATTAAGGACTAAAGGAATAAAACATCACAAAATGGAAAGAAATTGTTACAGCAATGATTCAACTGCACTATTGTCATCTGTAAATTCGAGTCCTTTGTCTGCTACCCACTAATTTTCTCTTTTTGTTTCGTGCAAGCACACACACACACACACACACAAACTTGTCATTGAGGTCAAGGGTGTTCAAAGATGACTCTTCAATGTTTGTTAGGAAACATTATCTGGTTGTGTTGCTGTTTGTGACTTTCCAGCTTTAATTAACATCCCAGTTCTTGCAGGCTTTTACACAACCTTTGAACCTTTGACTTTTCTCTGTTTCCTGCCCCCAAATCAGAGCAATGAGAGATCGTGGGAAACAGACCATAGGGACAAGAGAGGCAGGAATCGTGGTATTACATAAAGGATAGTTCTTCTCATTTCTGCGTATTCAGGAAATTAAGCTTTAATTAATCTTTAAAGACACATCTAATCAAGAATCATTTCTTCAAAGACGGTTGGAAATGCTTGTTTATTCAGGCGAATCACATAAGACAGATAATACCACTGAGCTGCAGGAAGCGTTAGCTATATAAAAAAAATAAAAGTTCAGAAACATAGAGTGAGCGTTGGCTGAATAGTTCAGTGTTTGTCGTCATAAATACAAGACAATACGTTTGGAATTAGTACTCAGGTTCAGCATGCTGAAAATGTTGTCAACACTCCAATAGCTGGAAGCGTTTTCTGTAGGAGTGGCTTTTAAACACCTGTCACTCTCTTCATGAAGTTTATCCAGAAATACTAGATATGCTATTTTAGTCTTGCTATTTGGCATATAAATTGTTGATGATATCTGATGTCAGACACTGGTCATCCTTTTAGGGCCACCTGTCCTCTTATGCTTTGTCTGTCCTTCTCTATATGTACCTCTCTATCATTGTTAGTCCAGTGTAATTCAAGTGAGGTAAAGAATTCAAGTGTTTTTCTAGTGTTCTTTTATGAGAGGCTATAGAAGAATCTGCTTCTGGAAAAATCTGACATTCATTGTCAGGGGATTTCTAGTGGGAGTAGGGGGTTTTGTAATACAACCTGAACCCTAATTGTAGGGAGATGATTGTGTAATATGGGTTCAGAACTTTGGTGCCGCTAGATCTGCTACCCAGTGCTGACTGTGGTGAAACTGTGTGGAGAAAATTATGTGGAAATCCAAACAGGCCTTAGTCACTCAACTGTGTCTGTGCTGCACTACCCCACATACACTCCTGGCAGTGCTGCTTCCAGGGCAATGGTGTTTGATGACTAGATTTTTTAAAATTAAGACAGATTAACTACTCTGCCATAACTAATAGAAGTCCATTGTGTGAAACATCAGGTGTTGGAGAGGAGTCTGGGTAAATGAAATGTATTTTGCACTGCTGGAGTTGGCACGCTCTTCATCTCGACAGCTGGTCTTGGAATTTGCCGATGAGAAAGCCAAAAGTGTGGGTTATTGTTCACCTATGATGTCATTTATTCTTTTTACTCAGAACCAAAAGATTACCATGGACACAGTTATTTGTGAATCACTGCACTGGGCATTGGATTACTGCGAATTCTGGCTGATGTTTTCATTTTTCACATTTTTTGCACTTTTCCCCACTAGTTGTTCGCTTCACATGCTCTAATTCATCAATAACAATAATAATAGCTATTATAATTACTGTGAATATGAAGTGGTAAATATGAGGTAACAGTGGATATGAATAAATAATCAATTCCTATATGCATTATAATTTTGTTGTTGCCACACATACACTACAGCAGAGTGGAATTCTTTTTTTTTGCATAACCCAGCTTAGGAAGTTGGGGTCAGAGAGCAGGGGCAGCTATAATACAGCACCCCTGGAGCAGTGATGGTTATGGATCTTGCTCAAGGGCCCAGCAGCGGCAGCTTGGCGGAGCAGGGTCTTGAATCCCAACCTTCTGATTAATAACCCAGAACCTTAACCACTTGAGTTCCCAAGTGCCAACAAGATGTGCCTACATCTATGATTTTAAGGATTTTTAATAGTGATAGGGAAGGCAGCTGAAAACCTACTTTCTTCTGCTTTTTCAGATAAAACAGTGATCAGACTTTGTAAATAAATTTGTTCACTGCAAAGGTACAAGATGATGATTAAAGACAATAACTATGTGCTGCTTATGTCATCAGTCAGCATGACTTGGCTCATTACCACTAACATAGTTGTATCTGTTTCATAAGATTTGCGTCAGTGCTTTTAAACAGTCGTCCTGTTGGTGGCTTTTAAACGATTGTTGTAGCAATGGCCCCTCTCTGTGATTTTAATAAAGAGATTTCTAACACTGCCAGAACTGTCAGCTGTCTTTGGCTGGCCACCACAATATGCATTCTAAGACTGTTGATATCAATTTATGACCAAAGAATTATTTTATAATGCATGATTTTTTTTCAGTGACAACAAAATTATGTTAAAAGTCAACCAGTAAACCTGGCTTTACAGGACATTTTTGCTTTACTCCGTCTTTCCATATGTGGGTGGGAATGTGGTCTCCATAGACTGGACTTTTGCCTTGCCATTGTCTCCTGTTACTTAGTCCCCAGAAAACATAGGATTTTTGTGGTAAATTTCAGTTTTTTCTCTCTGTCTGGTCGGATTTTGTTAGCAATGTTGGCACCTCTGTAATTTACTTTTGAGAGATTTTGCACAGCTGTGCTTAGGCATTTGCTTTTAGAAAAAATAGTAATAAAAAATCAACGTTACTTATTTCTAATGAGAACAAATGAACTCTAAAACACAGGAAAATAACCTCTATTTGTGGTGATGAATGGACATGAAATGGAAAGTTTTACAATCTAGCATCAATTGTTTTTCTGTAGCTTACGCCCCTGTTTGTTCTGTATGCAGAATAGAACTATACAACACATGGTTAGTCATCCAATGGTGTGTACATCGCTACTGTGTGATTGAATTGAATAACGTATTCATTTTAGCACATCCAACATGAATTGGGTATGTATTCTAAAAGCCCCTGAATAAAATTGATAAAACACCTGAGCTGAGAATGAAACCAATGAGACTAGTGTTTTGCAGCAGCCAAATTACCATTTCACCATACATGTATTAATAAATGCATAAATGTAATACTATATTTATAGTTCCCATCAAATAACAAAATACCTGTTGCTTCTCAATATCCTAATAATATTTTTATGCAAATTATACATAATATTTTTTCCTTAAATTCACATATTTCATTTTTTGTCCAGTATTATGATTAGAATTGTAAAATAGTATTATAATGCTACCTACCGAATCAGATTTTGAGGTGCCTACACATTTCGATCCACAGGTAAGATAAACATTTATGGTAGTTGCGTATTTTCAGATACGTTTGTTTTTTTCCCTGCCTTTAGGTCTTTAGTGTATTCTAAAATAATTGTGACTATATATAAAATTTATTCCAGATCATGAAATATATGTTTAATATGCTATCACAAGTTACGGTGATGCACATAAATAAAACTCCCCTAGAGTTCCTTATAATGCTCACTCTGTCTGCACGTGCCATACATCTACACTACATTCCATATGTCATGACTCCTCCACATACCACACAGACATGCACATACACTTTCCCCTCCCGTCCCTCTCTCTCAATAGCCCCATTTAACACCACTAGGTCTGGTACTGTTTTGCTGATGTCTAAAGGAAAACATTTCCATAGACCCTAATGGACCCTAAAGGAGAGTGTAAGCACACGTGTACCCTTCTGTCCTGCTCAAGGTGTAGAGACTCATTCTGTTTTATACGTTGTGCAATCTGAACTGGACTACAAGGCTTGATGTTGAATTATTTTGGCTTTAGAAGAAAACATGTGCATCAAATGCTAATTAAACTAAATGGGAAGATTTTGGGAGATAACTACAGGCTTATTGGAGGGGTAGATGGTTGTATTTTGGGAGAAAATTAGGTTACATTAGTACAGACTGGGCTGTTTTTGTTTCTCTGTTGGACGCAGATAATGAACATAAAGCTAAAGAGTGTTGCACATGGTCTGGATGGAAATTATAGGGGTTCAGAGAAAGACAAAACTAATAACTACATTCTTGAAGATGCCATGTGTGATTTCAGCATGTGTGTGAATTCCTTATGTGTGACGTGTGGTTTTTGGCAGCACTACCAGAGCCCGTGATTTATCTCTGTTGTGTATCTGTAGAAGCAAATACACACACACACACACACAAACAAGCCTGGCCACACAATTCCTCTCAACACATGAAGGCCCAATTCTGACAAGGACTTAATGCTTCCACAATTATACACTCCCATTAAAACACACACACACACACGCACACACACAATGCAGACATGAAATGATGCATCAACAAAGCATGTTTGGTGTGTCTACAGTACAAGAGCTTGGAAAGAAAAAAGGTTATAGTGAGGACTCAGATATGAATAGTATACACTACCACAGTATTCTTCGACATTACAATGCAAATACAGTTGCTTTTTAAGCAAATTTTAGACAGTAGTGTGTCAGTATAATAAGAGATAACAAAACATGTTCACAATGCACAAGGCAGTATACATTCACATGGCATCAGCACAACACATGCCATGCAGATATAGGTCAAGGGCTTCACTTAATGTTTACATCTGACATCAGAATAGTGTTATGTCTGTAAAATTAATTCCCAGATCAGTAGTTTCTAAAATACTTAAACTAACCGTGGCACTAACAACTATGTCATGGTTGGTTTAAGCATTTTAGAAACTACTGATCTAGGAATTTCACACACTACAGTCTTTATAGTTAACGCTGAATTAATGCACTGTGCTGCTTTTATGTGACTGATTGGATAACTGATTAAAATGAGCAGGTGTACAGGTGATCCTATTAAATTGGACGGTGAGTGTATACTGTATATATAAAAGCAATATTTGCTTTTGCTTAAAGCATACCAGTGAAATAGTAGTGTCACATTATAAAGATTATAAAAACCTATAAATATGGTTTTATTTAATGTGTAGAAAAATACAGGACCATTTGGAAAAATTATATGGAATATGCAAATAGTGTATATATTAAACCAACCAATTACTTCTAACTTTTAAAGGCTGCGGTGGATCTAGAGCCTGTATTGGGAACACTGGGCATGAGCTGGGAATACACCCTAAATGGGAGGTCATTCCATCAGAGGGCAGTGCACACACACACACACACTCACAACTAGGGGCAATTTTAAAGTACACAGTTGACCTACCTGCATGCTTTGGGAAGTGAGAGAAAACTGGGAACATGAATGAATGTAGGAAACAGAGTTTTAGTCTGTAAACTAGTGAACCAGTGGTGATGTATTCATTCATAGAGATTTCAAAGCATTTTTGTATGTCTATCTATCTATCTATCTATCTATCTATCTATCTATCTATCTATCTATCTATCTATCTATCTATCTATCTATCTATCTATCTATCTATCTATCTATCTATCTATCTATTCTAAACTCTATATAGGACCAAAAATAAATGTTCTTGTTTGATTCTAGTACATTTATTCAGCATTTTGGTATAAACTGCTAAGTCTTAGTCAAGGGTGGAATTTTTGTCTGCTGTGTGTTTTTATTTGAAGCCACTAAGCATGTGATCTGCTACTAGCTGTGTTCCTCTGGCACATATTTCTTCACAGACAATGCACCTTTGTCTTTGAAGAAAGGATGCTGTGTAATGGCCATAATTATGCCTCTAGACGCAAATGCCGTTTTTCTGCATCTATGTAAATGTTGCCTTACTCACATACTTTTTTACTTACATAGCTTTATTTCCACATGTGCACACACCTTAGTAACTGACACACAGCTGTATTAAGGCATATATTTGTTGGTGTACTTTTTTAGTGTAGCTCTCAAAACTCCTAATTGTCACTGGCTTATCTTGTAAACAGTACATTCTATTCAAGTTCCTGGCAGCTTCTTTATCTAAAGCCTTGTCAGATACTCCAACCAGTATCCAGAGAGATTTGGTTCACATATGTGTGTGTTTGTGTGTGTGTGTGTGTGTGTGAGAGAGAGAGAGAGAGTTCAGCTGGCTTTGGCTTGTATCTGTGTCTGTGTATGTGCTGGGAACTTTGTGTTCAGGATGTATTGGGCCCAGGAGAACCCACGGGTGAATGACAGGGTGGTCGTCCATCAGGGAGAGACCTTTTTTTGACCTTTGCCGGATACGAGTCAATTCATTGAACCCCCCATTAAAATGAACATGATCATGAACAGAGCTCTCTGGAGAAACAATGTTAATGTTTCATGTTGCATTCATACCCAAAAAATTAAAGATATAATTTAGTACTTACGCTGTGGGAGATGTGAAACACATGATTTTATCAGTTTCACATTCAGAGTATAAAGTCCTCTGACTGCACTTGTGTAAAGTGAATTCTAACATGACTAAATGGGGATCAAGGATGTCAATTTCTCCACTTAACACAACTCGCTCTTTCAGTGAACTCTATTTTAGCATTTAAATAGCATTTCAAAGGTATTGCTTTCAAAATTGTACCAGCCTTAGATCTTTGCCCTCATTGCACCATTTTTTGTTGCGCTATTTACTGGCTGGAATGGACTGATGTATATCACACTGCTGTTATAGGGATAGCTATATGTAAGCGTGTGCATTTTGTAATCTCCGTAAGATCGATATCTTCCGCTGTGAACAAGTGAGAAAGTGCTAGTGGGGTTTTAGGGGCAGCAGAGGGGTGCAGTGTGGGAAAAAAAAAACATTTTGTTTTGGTTCAAATAAAGGGGATACACAGAGGACATAGTGGTTTCACGTACAGGATGACACTCTCTCTCTTTCTCTCTCTCTGTCTGTCTCTCTACCCCTAAACACACACACACATACACACACTGTTGTTGGAGTAATGGTCTTCCCAGACCTTCCCGAAGAAGCCTCTGTTTACTGTTAGTGACCTCTCTTACAATATTACCAGCTGTGTCCCTGGCTCTGGGCTTTGACTTTCCACTGGGAATGTCTCTCGTTCTCTGTCTTCATTACACACACTCTTCTGCTGCCTTACTTCCCATCAAATATCCTGCCTTATAACAATACTTCTGGAGGGCTCAGAACATACCTATTTTACACTCAAATCACTGAATAGCATCTGACACTTTTCTGGCTCTCATGAAAGCCAAAACTTTATTTAAAAGCACTGAGGATTGCGTTTGTTTTAACATGCAGCCATGTTTTGCAATGCTAAAAAGTATGATGCCTTAATTTATGGCCATCACACCTTGAATGCAGCTTTGCTAAAAAGAACGTTTCAGCAACAGTGTGTGTTTTTTTTTGTTTTTTTTAACATTGCCCCTATTTTCCAAAAGAGACAGGAAAACTGGCGAGATCAACATTGTCGTGCAGACTGGGGCAAGGGGGATGGAAACTACTGAACAACAAAAAGACCCGTCTCACCATGTAGCTGTGCTTTACACACACTCAATGTATAAGAGAGCCACCGCTGTGATCTCAAGGTCACCCCTTCCTGCCTTTATGCTTTGCCGATCTCTATGCAGCTTGCTGAATAAAACTTTCCACACTGCAAACAATGATTCAGAAGTCCAAATAGCCTGCTTTCTGAAGTACATTAAATAGCCTGAGAGTTATTTTTTGTGTAAACTCCAGTGAGATTATGGGTCATGTTTGAACATGCGGGTGTAATCTCCTCTTAAAGGATAAGAGTGTTAAGAGGATAAGAATTTTTTTGGGCCTCTCCCTCCTCTTTTTTTGTTAATTGATTATTTTGCTGGTGTTTGTCCCGTTCTTGTATTGTTCTTATTACAGCAGTCAGAATTTACATGCATTTACTGATTTTTGTCAAAATCCATGACAAAAGAAATTAAAATGCACCTGAGAAAACCAAGGTCTATATTTCAGTCTATAAGACGCAAACCTATAATATATGATATTTTTCATTAAACTATGAATCTATCTATTTATGAGAGAGAAAAGAAAATGAGGCTACAGCAAAGTGCAAAATGTCCTCTGACTGTAGCCGTCCTCAGATATAAAGTAAATCCCAGTGTTGACTGATTGTTTGATGAAAGCTACAGTATGCTGATTTGGCTGTAACTTTCCATTGCTGACTTTCCTTGTTTGCAGTATATGGAATAAAGTAGAGTGGGTGTTGCTGACTAGCTCAGACATTAGCTCATTTGGCCAAACTCTGAAGACTTTCAGTTTTATATAAGTGCAACAAGTTCAGTGTAAAATATATAACAAATAGTAACAGCATCTGAGTGAGACTGAAGATGATGCGACTGGCTGTTTATACTCTCTCACAGTTTCTCTCTGCCTGATTGCTTTCATGATCAATGTGTCAGCAGCCCATCTGTCTACAGGTTTAAAGAGCTACAGCTGGCCTGGCTTGGCTTAGTTCAGCTCAGTGCTCTTTCCTGAGCTGTCCCAGCGTCATCTTGTCATCCTGAATACATCACAAATATAGGTGTTCACTTGAGCATGCTTGGAACCATCATGAAAATGATATTCTGAACAACAAACCAAGAGGTTACTAAGAGAATTTTGCACTATATTATCTTAATAACTAAATAAATAAGGATTTGTACCAGAAATAGTGGTTTGTCAGGTTGCTTTGGTCCCTTTGGGGTTCCTCTGGTGTGTGTGTGTATATGTGTGTGTGTGTGTTTATGATGAAGTAGCAACCTTGTTCTCCTGCACCTAGTGTTCCTGGGATAAGCTCCAGATCCATCAAAACCTAAAAATAAGAGTCTATTAAAGATTAACAGAATGAACTAGATCCTGACACCATGTTGACATTTTTTAATAATATATATAATATGTATTCTATAATTACACAAGATAATGGGCCTGGGTTATTATGTTACTGTGCTTGATACTGGTATTGATGTCAGAATTGTGGATTTTTGACTCTGGAAATCCTGTGAGTCCTGTTTATTTATAACTTTGTGTAACACTCGTACAAAACAGCTTTTTATTTTTGCAAAGTATTTTACACAAACACTGGTTCTTTTAACAAACACACACACGTGTATATATGTATAAAACGAAAACTATTCACTATTTTTGTAAAACACATCTATCATTAGATATTACAAAAAAAAGCAGCTTTACAGAAATCCAGATGTAGATTTAGATCATTAATGAGCAAGCCAGAGGCACATAAAAACTCTCTGAAACAACATGAGGAAGACACTTTGAGAAAAAGCAGGCACAAGTGGGAACCTATCCTCTCTGGGTGACAGCAGATAGTGGAATGATAAATCATGCGGTTGTGGAAAAGTGAAGACACAAAATCGAGTGTGTTGAAAAGATGTTTAGTGTCATATTGTGAACAAGTGTCCTGGGGTAAGTATACGAATGTCTTAATGATTACAGTGGCAGCTCTTAAAATGAACAGATCTACAGTATGCAGATGAGATTATGCACAAAAGAAAGTATTTTTTTTTCCATGCGTGACCAACCATAACAGCTGTATCTGTAACTGTATTCAAAGAACAATAGCTGATTACAATGACTATTTGGCACATATGCTGGAAAGCTTTTGTAAGTGATAATCACTAAATCAGCCATTGATACTGACAGAAGTGAATCTAATCAGCAGTTGTAGTTGCTGATGAGCTATTGTTACAGACACCAAGCTTTCTTTTTTTCACAGGTTTGTTAGGTTAACTTTGCACTTCAAACGCACAGGCTTGGTAAATTCAGCTTTTTGTCACATGATTTAATTACACCACTGGGGCACGACATGCCTGTACAGGAATGTGAGTACATACATCATGCTGTTGCAGTGCCATGAAGACAGCAGCTTTTCAGTTCCGCTGGATAAAATTAAAATTCACACGTTAGCTTTATTACATATTCCTTTTGTGGGGTTATCTGAAGTTCATCCTTGATATTTTGTAATTATTTTCAGAATATTTCTGTATTATTCCATCAAACAAGGTATAGGTGTCACATTAGTCACTTTACAACTCTGAGCTGTGGTTAGAGTTCTGTGTTTAGAAAGAAGCAAGTTTCTACTTCGCCTGTCTCAGGTTTGATTACGATAAAGACAACATATTCACACAGCATGAATACACTGTTTCAACACTGAACTTTTTTGTTGTGAACAACTGTTTTCATGAAATAATCAGTTCAGTACCAATAGATGAAAAACAGATTAGAACAGACAATGCAAAACACACATACAGTGTCAATTAAAATAAATTATTGATACTATGTCGGTTTCTATTGTGTAGTCGTATAACTGTTGAGACGTTATTAATCATTTTCTTCAAAAAGGGTTTTTTTAATAGAGATTTTAGCCTTTTCCTGAAAGCCATCTTAGTAAAGCTTCTGATTTGTAATGAACAATTTTACCATGTACCCTCTAGTCTGTTAGGTCCTTTTAGTTTATTTGAGATTACTCGGTCCTATTGGACATTGAGAACAACTTGACGTGGTTAGAAGTGAATGACTTACAGTTTAGACCTACAATTTTCACAGTACTAAATTGCTAGCAATAATTTCCCGTACTTGTTAACATTTCCCAGCCTTGTAGCTTCAGTGCAAAGTGAAAAAAAGCAGACTTCAGAAACCAAACATGTCTTGGCTGATCAACTGCATTTGAGGAAAGAGGGGTATTGTGTAAATGTCAGCTGCAAGAACGCACATGCCCACGCTTAGGTAAAACTGATAAAGATAAAGCATGATTGAATTAGTGCAAGTCCTGCCTCATAGTTTCAGACCCAGTAACAGATATAAGGGTGTTAATGCTTGGAGAGTCACACCACAGTCAGTTATCCACCTTCCACAGAGTCAAAGCTGATTACTAGTCTGCTTACAGTTGTCTGTGTCTGCACTAGCAGGATCAGCTACTCGTCCACACATTCTCACACACATGCACACGGCTCTACAGCAGTGGAGGAGCTCTCGATGACAGCTGGCTGGAGTGAGAGAGGTATGCGAAGCCAAGCTTTCTGATGTCATGAGCAAAGGCGTGGCATTAAGGTAGTTCGGTGTGTACAGGCAGTTTGAAGCTGACTCTGTATGACCTTCTATCTGGATTGTGGACTATGACAGCTTTGTAAACAGGAGAATCTAATCCAGTGGATCAGGAGGTAAGAAAGGAATGAATGGGGGGAAAATTGTGCAAAGATAATATGGTTTCTGGGTTTGTTTTGGTTTGGTAATAGTGTATTAGGCAGCATTTAACACTACTATCTATTTTGCTCATTAAAGCTACTTTGCAAGGCTTGACTATTATATTAGTATGCAGATTAATTTTTGTACATGTCTGAAGTCATACAGAATAAAATATGTCAATCTTTAAAAAAGTTTAGCGAGGTATTTTATTTCGTTTCTTTTATATGGAATAGAATGTGTCCCAATAAATTCCCAATGGATTGTTGTGCACTGTTCCTAAAATACTCTGGGTGTAGTCCGGTAGGTAGCAGGACAGGACAGTTTTGGTGCATTGTTCAGAGCTCTGTATATAAACCCACCTTTCCTCAGTGGAGCAGTGGGTTACACACTTTACAGAGGCACTGCAACAGCCAGCTGTTTTACAGCCTTTAGCCCAGAGTATTGCACCAGTTCATGGTCACGACCTTGGCTAAGTTACAAACTAGCAGTAACTCAGATGGCTTTGTTATTTATCGTCTAGACACATATATTCTTTGAAAAAATGCATACCCTTTGTATTTGAGTTGTTGTGTTTATAACGTGTCTTTACATTGGGACATGATGTAACGGTATTCATTTCTGAATTCTAACAGTATTCAGTATATTCAAGCTGTAATAATGAGAAGTGGAATGTATGGAATCCATTCAGCATTTGTCTCTGTCTCCTTTCAACATGTGACCTCAGATACCTTGTGCTACCTCAATATACTGGTCTTGATTTCAGGCATTTAAAATAATGTGTATTTACATAGAGCTTGAAAAGCCAACTCATTTTTGCTGAGTAAGTAATAAAAACATTAATCAGGCGCATGGTAGTCACTCCTCAGCCTCCTCCAGTCTTCAGCCACTTTGTTAATGCTGCTGGAAATGGGCAGGTTGCCCTGTTATGCATGGCTAGTGGCTAAATTCAGATCAGTCTAACTGGTTGCATACTTCACTTGATGAATAAAGGTAGTAATTGAACCTGATAAATGTAATGTACTTTTTTTCCCATTCCTGATGAATTAATGAACCATTATCAGTGATTTTAAGGACTAGTGGAAACATGATAATCTTCATGTATTATTCCAACCATTCAAGGGCATTTAGCAGAGGCTACTGCAGATACAAATTCAGAAACAGTAGCACAGGAGAACTCCGACAAATAGTCAAGGGTGTGCATTCTACACGGCATTCTGCACAGAACCGAAGTACTGTTCATGTAGGTTATTATCTAGTCTTCTTGATGGCTATGCTCTACAGTGAATTTCTGCCTCGTCACATGATATTTGCTATGCAAATATCACACAGCCCTATATAGCATAACTCTATAATCTCTGACCTGAGATTGAACCTGTCCCCCTCTCTCAGAGGAATTCGTTAGCACTTCACAGCTTGTTTATATTATTTATGAGTCAATGTGTAAAATGTTTTTCATCCTGCAAAATTATTCATTTATTGGTAAACTCCTGTTCAAGTGCAATTTCAGTTCACAGACTTTAATTGTTTATTGGTTCTAATAAAGGAATAATTGTCCAATTTGTTTGTTCAGCAGTATTCTAGGAGGAATTCAGTAATATCCTCTAGTTCATTAGAGCTGTGCATGAGAAGAATCAGCAAACTTTAGAATCAGTACTTCTTTGAGTAGTTTATTGATATCTGAACGGCATGTGCTTTCTTGCTGTCTGGGCGCTTGAGCCCTTCTTTTAAGGGCATGCAAACCATCTGCAGCTGTGCTGCATACTTCTCCCGGCACCAGGTGTTCCTGCAAAAAAAGCAGGCCGAATGCCCACCGAACATCTGTTCCCATATGTTCCTATGGCACTGAGCGACATGCTGAGCTGGCACTGGTACAGTCTGTGAACGCCATTAAATACTCTAACACTCCTGGGCAGAGGGAAATGTCAGCAACCTGATTGTGTAATCTATTAGTTTCAGATGTACAATTGCTCGTCAAATCTATTTCAATGTAGATTCATCTACTGGGGAAAAAGTGTGAGAAAATAATTTGTTACAGTGGAGTGTTTTTTTTTCCAGTATGGGGTTAATGCCAATTTTCGGTTAGGATAGCTGTTAAAATAGGTGTGCCGTTGAAGCAGCGATCAGATCTCTGTGTTAGCGGGTTGGAGCAGGAGGAGGCCTCTGGCAGGTCAGGCTGGAACATGTCAGGTGTTGAAAAAGCACAATGCCACTGTGTGCAAATAGGGCTTTGTGTGAGGCACCGCATCACATGTGTACTGCACTTACATGCCTGTCTGAATATTAAAGCCAGAGGGGTAAACAGAGCTCTTTTACCAAACAAACTGAAACTCATTTACCAAACACTACCAGGAAGCTTATATGTCTTTCAGAGGTATTTTTCAAAGTAAACATTCAGCATCCAAAGTCTCAATCACTTTTCATCAGTTCATAGCGTCCCTTTAGCTCACATGAGCGCAATTACCTCTGCCTATGACAGCTGATTAATGTTTATTAATGGTGCTAGCTGTGTATGTGTGAGAGAGTGTGTGTGGGAGGGTGATGAGCTTTCCATAGAATTTAAAAGAATAGAGTACTTCATTATAGTTTAATGCCAGTTTTGCAATGAAGAGGGTGATGATTTGTAATATCTTTGGACTTTGAAACTTCTCTATGTGAACCTGTGTTTGAGAACGTGTCTATCTACACTTGCTTGTGTCCAGTCAATAGACCTCAGAGATTACGGTATTGTAACCTCTTTTCTGAATTATTATTTGCTGAGAAATATATTTAGATAATATTTCAGATGATTGTTATTTGGTAAATAACTTAAATCAAAATGAAATTAATACAATTATTTAACTTCTTATCCTTAGCTCCTGCTTCTGTGGTCACTTGACTGCTTACTGCATACATAGAACAGTACTGGGTTTTCTTCCAGCTGAGGTTTCTGCCATTGTTCCTCTGTCTGATTCGAGATGGGCTGGACTATATTAAGTAGAGTAGAAATCCAAGTCAAAGTCATTTTACTTGTCAGTTGTACATCGAAATGCTTGTTGTTAGGCTATGTAAACTTGCTACAGCACAGATACAACAGAAAAGTCACACACAACCTTTCTTTAAGAGAAGTGATGTTAATAATTTCAATAAATACAAATAGAATTAATAGGGTATGATACTGAAATGCGATTGGATGCAATATTTGTTTAAAAAACGACAGAAGATATCTGAGTATGTATAGTTTTAAAAGGAGCAGAGTATAAAGTAATATAGTTGTTGTGTCTAATGTCCTATAAATTGAGCAAATTGAGTATTGTGCTTAAGGTGATATTTAACATGCTAAAATTGACATATAATTATTTAGTAGTCTGGTAGCCTGCAAACGAAAATTGTTGCTCAGCCTGTTGATGTAACCGTAAGCTTGGGAAGTGCCTTCCAGACAGTAGCTTGATAAACAGGTTGTAGGTTGGATGAGTCCAAGCTGCCATAATACTGTAAACCGTCCTCAGGCAGTGTGTCTGTAAGATGGCCCCTGAAGTTCCTGAGTTTGCTGTCTGTATTTCTCTCAGCCGCCTTTACCACTCACTGCAGGGCTTTGAGATTGGTGCCAGTGCTCTGCTCACTCAGGATATTCTCAGTAGTGCAGTTCTAGAAGTGTTTGAAGATGTTATGGGCCGAACTAAGTTTCATGAGGTGTTACACTTTGCCAGACAGAATGAACCATCAGCTACCTGCTTTACCTCAATCAAAGAAACTGAAGAGTCACTTCTAACTTTGGCTGTTTTTAATTAGGTTTGAAAAAGGTAAGGTTATATATATATATATATATATATCTTGTAATGCTGAATATTTTTTTTAGACACTGAAAGGAGTGAGAATTAGCAGAGTGTCTGCACTATGATTGAGATAGTCATGTTCTCTATAGTAGTGTTATATGGCATGCTGTGTTTTTGCGTCATTATTTTTTATTATATTCATTTACATTCAGCACAAGACAATGATTTCACATTTAATAATTATAAAAATATCATAATTATAATTATAAATGCATAAACATGTATATGTAATCTTGCTGGAAAACTTACAACCCTAAATGGCTAATATGTCTCCTGCCACAGTGTGATATTAGGAGGTATAAAAAGCTCCTTTTTAACCGTTCTGTTTAAACAGATGTGGTATGCTCATGCTCTATATATCGGTATAGCTTTTTAAATTAGCTGGGAGAGACCCACAGCAATAAAGTGCACACAAACCACAGCCTTACCTAATTTTGCTGGTTTACGTGTGTACTATTCCACTACAAATATGTACAAAATATACAAACAAACCACAAAATGACTTGTGTAAAAACAAAAGCATTGTGGAAATTTTCCTACATGCTTTTCTAGTGCTAGCACTCTTCCTAACTTGTTTCCACTACCAGAGATCTGACATGCCAACTCAGTTCCGTCAGTGCATGTCTTTGGACTAGGGGAGGAAACCAGAGTACCTGGAGGAAACCCCTGAGACACTGGGAGAACATACATACTCCACACACACACAGCAGAGGTGGGAATCAAACCCTCATCTTTGGAGGTGTGAAGCAAACATGCTAACCACCAAGCCATAGTGGGCCCCTATACATTCACACAGGGGTTGCATAATGAAACTAAAACACTGGCAAGTCAAGTCAAGAAGCTTTTATTGTCAGTTCAACCATTTATAGCTGATGCAGTACACAGTGAAATGAAACGTTTCTCCAGGACCATGGTGCTACATAAAACAACATAAAGCTACATAAAACAACAAAGAGCTAAGGACTAAATACAGTGTTCAAGGTTTCCCAGCCTGGTGGCTTCACTGGGTTCATCTTCACTCATTTCACATTCCATAATTAAGAGCAGAGTATGAAGGTTGAATTAGCAGAGCAGTAGCACAGCGCTACATAAAATATTGAAAACCACACAACATAACGGGAGACATATCAGAGTTCGAAAGAGGACAAATTGTAGGTGCACATCTCACTGGCACATTTGTGATCAGGACAGCAAATCTTTGTGGTGTATTGATATCACACAAGTTAATGTGGGCATACCACAAAGAAGGACGAATCACATTGAACAGGAGCTACTGCTGAAATTATTTAAAGCTTTAAATTAACAACAGTGTAGGTCCCACTTTAAGTATACCCTTAATTCAAGATTCTTTTTAAGTCATCTCTAAGTATATTATAGAGTTCTATATAAAATGTCAACCTTCAAACCTAAAACAAAGATGTTTGTACAGACAGCTACCTACCAACTAGTCAGTGTGAAGACAGGTTTACTGAAGCTAGCCAAGCAAATCACTGCTTTTCAAACTTCTGTTTATACTGTGCCACACGGCAGCATAACACACTCAGAAAGAAGTGATATCTGCCCTTTTCTGCATACATTATCATATAGACACCCATAACTGACTCTTATCACTGTGATGGACAGGAGAGAGAGAATATGTCATCCCTCCCACCCAGAGAGCATGGTCAGTTTTGTACTACATTATACTTAACTCTTTATATAGATAATAATTTTCTGGAAATATGCTAAATTGATAGCAGACTAGATTTATTCCAAGAGTAATTTATTTCCAATTTTTTTTTTTAGAAATGTTATTCCTTTATAGAACTTAAATCTAAACCTTGATTATTGCTCCAAGTTAGGAGTAACCAAAGTTAAGTTTGAACTTTAAGGGTTTGGACATAGTCTTGGTGGAATCGTGATTGCCACTATTTTTAAGATTGCTAGCATGCCTCAAGCTTGTATAATTTCAGCATTGAGCAAGTCTGATTAGTGGCATTTACCACAAAAACACAGTAACACATTTCCATGAGAAAATGTGAATCAGTTAAATGCTTCTGTGGGCGAAGAGGACAAACCTAACTGTGTGTCTTAGTATTTAGAGAATAAGGAAGTTGTATTACATAGAAAACTCAACGGCAGTGGAATATTGGGCTTGAATATCATACAAATGAAGGGAATTTCATAGGAACTCATAGATTAGAGGTCAAACCAGTTAGTCTTCTTGCATTCAAAACAGTGTTATTTTGGTAGCTGTTAAAGACATCTACCGTGTCGTTTTGTGTGTTTGTATACTTCCAAAAATAGTACTGTGGAAATGAAGCAGATGTGCAGAACTGTGAGTATCAGTGGCTTGAACACAGCAAGTATACTTGTTTCAGATCTTTCTTCTCTGAAGGTCAATTTGAAGCCTAATGGTCTGCTGATTTACCCTTACAAAAACAACTGTGTGTTTGCTTTGGCTTACTCCTTTTCTCAGCTTCAGTCAAATTAAAGATAACATGAAGCCTAAACATATACATGTTCTGGAGCTTTCGGTCCCCAGCAGGAGGATATTTACTTCTCAGTGAAGGACTCTACAGGGAATCCACTAAATCAAGTCACAGTCTTGTCATTAAAATAATATACAGTGTGCTGGAGTTAAGTGTACACTCTAGCAGATCAGCAGATGGTTCTGAGGGATTTGAGCTATGTCTGTAATGCTGCATGTCCTGCAAAATTGTCATGTTTAGATGACTGAGGCATTTCAATCAATTTTTCTGGTCCCCGCCGCCTGAAATGTTCAACTTCTAATCTAAATATTACTACAATATCACACAGAGTGCTGTAATCCAGTGTTGTGTCAAATCACAAAATCATGCAAAAATCATAGTCCTATCCAGCAAAATGGCTGGTTTTCTCATCTGTACGGTCTTAAAGAGGTTAGCGTGGATCTTGTTTGTTGTGCTTTCATCTGCTGCCTCCCCCTTTCCTCCTTCATCTCCCTGAATAAATCACTTCATTCAAATGCCTTGTGACTTGTGTGTAAAGTGGATCCAGGCTGCTTCATTTAATAGCTGTTTGCTTTGAGCCTTAAATAAAGGATCACTTACAGCCCATTTCACACAGAGTTTAGTCTGATTAGACTTTTTTCCATGATAACCCAAACAGCTCTGTTTCAGTTACCATAAAGCTCCACAGAGACAGTAGTCTAGATTTGTGAGATGAGATTTGGGTTTATTGTGTATACCAAGGTGTAACAATGTATAAACAACATTTATGTTTTCTGGAATTGTATTATTGGTCTGTTGTCAGTCACATGGCCTGCTGAAACATACAAAGTACCCTTTACTGCTGTCTCAACTGGCAAGACTTACTAATACAGAGACTTACTAATTATTTAATTAGTAGATTAGGGGATGAGCTTAGCTTAACCAGATCAATAAAGAATGATTGTATTTTGTAACACTCCATTCTATGAATCACATCTGACCTATATGCTATCTGTGAGTTGGTGTTTGATGCGTCATATTCTCATAAAAGTGCTATGTAGTATTATGTGTTTAGAGATATAATGAGCACTTTGCTTAATTGTATTTTACAGGTCTAGCATTGCCATCAAAAACCTGATCAGTTCATGTATGGACTCTCCTCTGTTCTATATAATTTAGTATTCTATTTGTATGATGCTTGGATTCTGTAAATAGCTGCTTTTAGCTGTATAGAGTTCTGCAGGAATGAGTCCTAAAACCTGGAAATAGTTAGCACATCCGGTTTTATTGTTCTGATGTCAGTGGGTTTTTGAATGGGAATGGTCTGAAATAAGGTCTATGATTAACACAAACTCAGGATATTTCCCTAATTTATTTTACAACATTAAATCTTTCTGTAATACCTTACTCATGATTTTTTTAAAGCTTTTACACGTCTTGCAAAAGCCAATTGCTAACAAGTAGCTAATTGGCCTGCAGAGGTCGGGGAAATTAATTGTCATCATGCCAGACAAACTCATTCAGCCTTGTTGTGTTTATATTCACACTCTTGCAAACTATTCCAACTTTTCATTAATTCAGATTTATCCACACAAATGTTTTTAAATGAAGTTTGAAAGAGCTGCCAGAGGCTTAGTGGTGGCAATGTTGAATTCATGTGACTGTGGTGGAGTTTGTTTATAGCCTAACTTTAGTTTTTTATTTCTGATGATTGTATTTGGGCTTGAAAATTCATAAAAGCTGTGCTCGTTTGTGAAGATTATGGTGATGTGCAAAATTTGTAAAAATCATACACTTTTATTGGTCACAGCTTATTTCTGCAACAATCCAAAAGTCAGAGGAAAAATACTATTGGCTTTTTGTCGGTTAAACCAAGGTGATTCTTACTCCCAGGTTGGCCTAGAAAAATATGCATCCTTGCAGCACTTTCTTTGTATAATGAAGTTAGAAAATAGGAATACTACACTTAATTAAAGTAGATCACTATGTATTTCTGGATCCAGAATGATCTAAAGATGAAAATATTGTGTTTGATGTACACCCCGGTTTTCCCCAAATAACAGCTCAGTGGTGGAGTCCAGGCAAGGACTTGATACTTGATTACTATCATTTGCTGGAAGTGGACACTAACAGAGGCCAGACCTCTGCATAAGTCTAGTTCCATATGACGTAATAGTTTAAACACACTTAATCAGTGCCGCTAGCCAAAACACAAGAAATGCTTAAGAAGTGTGTATCAAAATAATCAGATCAGTGTCTCCATACTCTCTTTATCTCTGGCCAAAATCACATTACATGTTCTCTGTCTTTTGTAGGAGGTCATCTAAAAACAAGGCCCCCCTGCCTCCAGCGGTGGTGCATGGTCTGAGTATGTCATCTAATGTCCCTGCAGTAACACACACTACCATGGAGCAGAAGGAGAATTTACTGGAGCAAGAGCTGTTACTGACAGTGGTGCTGCCTGAAGGGGTGGAGAAGACCACAATGGTTCATGGAAGGTGAGTCAATCCTACAGTCATTGTTTTGTTCATGAATCATTTTTGTTGTCAAAGTGCAAAATGTACACAAACGAGAAACTACAGGATTTCTGCTTAGACCTTTTGTTAGTGCTATATGGTAGGTGAAGATCTCAAGGGTAGAATTTAACCCAGACAGGGTAATCAGATGGTGACAGGCTTAATGCCCCGTGTCAAGAGATGCAGTAGTGGTGTGAAGCTGCCTAAGTTCTGCTTGAGGTTCTCATTACTTGTTTCCATATAGCTTTAAATGCTCTGACGCTGAGGATGAGGGGATAATTTCTGCAGCATAGTTAAGGTGATAAGTCAGGTGCTCGTCAGTGTGCATCAAGGACCTTTAGTACTGTTTTAGATATCTGTGGTTACAGAAGTGTTTTTATCTGCTATCTTGAGTGATACTGATTTTCCCTGCTCATTATTTACATTTTTGATAAACATTTTCTGATTAATGATTAAGTCAGCAAAATTATACCAATCACTTCTGCCCTTTTAAACAAACCGATAATTAGGTAAAGCATTCCTTACACACTAAACTTAACTTAAATATTAATACCATTACTATTTACCTAATACCGTCTTACTCCTTTGGGTTAAAGGACACACAGTTGCTAAAATGTTTTTGACTACTGTGATATGCAGTAAAACTTATTATTGATAGCCAAAGAATCCTGTGACAGCAAAACTGTCATTCTGGGTTTAAAGAGACCGCACTAGAGGGTAATAAGCTGTAGTGTTCAGCAGGCTTTCTGTTGCAATGTTACACATTCAGGTATGTGTACACAAGTTGCAATAAGATAGAAGTCTCTTTCTCAATGGACTTTACTCATAGTAATGAAAATTTTCTTAAAGTATGCAGTAACCTTAGCCGTGATTCTCCTCTATAGACAGTAACGTCCATGTGCTGTGCCGCAATTATGTTCACAACACACAGTCAAACCCAGAGCAAGGTTACAGAGCAGGTTTGTTTTGTGTTGTATCCTAGTATTTTTCGTAAATCAATTTTGTTCTTACTTGTTATTCACATGTTGTGAGTTTATTATAGTTTAGCATATTGTAATATTATTTAGTTATTTTTTTATTGGAAAAATAATTAAGGCACCTATTAAGTAGATACCTAACTATTAGTAACCTGGAGCTGTGTTCTATATAGTGAATGTAGGGTAGGGGGCATTACACTAATGACCTCTTTTGAGTGAGAAAATCAATCAAGGTCTTGCAAATTGGAAATAAAGCTAATTAATTTATATCAATAAAAGTATAAGTACAGAAAATGTGTGAGGTACAGATCCACAGACTGAGTGCCACAGAATATCCCAACTTACTGTTAGCGTATTATTTAGCTAATTCTACAGTAGCAACAGTTTCAGTGGGACTGCTGTTAGACGTAAAATGTTTTCTGGCAAAACGTGGGACACAAACAGTGTAACATCCCAGTGTGGTTATACTAAATATAAGTACTTTTAGAATGCTGCTTGTCCAATCAAATAAGTGCACCATAAAAATTGATGTAGTGCAAGATACACTATATGGTCAAACGTTAGTGTACATCTGACGTTAACATTCATATCTCATTCCTGATTTAGTCCCAACCCCCCCACCCCCTGCTGCTATGAAGTGTGTGTAGATAATGTCCATGCTTCACAAACACACTGTCCCAATTTTTTTTGGTGTATTGTCACCTCTTTTGTGTGCTTTTTGAAGCTGGAAATTTTTCTGCAACCTGGCAACACTGGTTAATGATATTAGTTCTGTGTTTGGGTCATGCTTTGGAAAATTCATTTCACCATCCTGGAATCAGTACAGAGAAGAATCTTAATCATTATCTTGATTAATTAAGATGCACAAATTTTAATTTGGCATCTGCGTGGCTGCTCTGACCCCCACACACAACCCCTGTGTCTCCCAAGTGGTCTGTACTGAAGTTTTGTTTTAAGTGACATAAGTGAGATCATAAAGGTCACTAGTGCATTACATCAGTGTTAAAGCAGCTGAAATTGCTGCCTTTCTGAGTCACTTGGGTGGTGCTGCACAGAGCTGAACTGTGGGTAGGATGGAAAATGAAAACGGGTTTCAACCATCCTGGAGTCAGTGTGTGCTTACACTCCAGCAATTTAGTCATCAAAATTCAGTATCATTCTTTTTCTCCAGTCTTCTTCAGATCTGCCTTTTTAATGCTCCCAAAATGTGCAGCTTTATCCTTTGCCAACTGATGGTGCTGTTGTCTTAGTTCAGTTCTCTGCATTGCAAAGATTGCGGAAAATCAAATTAGGTGAAAAGCAAAACTTTTTTTTTTTAATCACAGCAAATAAACTAGCATGCTGATATTTTTTTTGCCAGGCTTAAACTGAAACCAGGTTCCATTTGGAAGAATTGCGTATTAAATTCCTCCCAGTCTTCTCTGTTGGGACACTAATAGTGTCCCCAACCTTTTCTTTCTCAAGACTCAACTGTAGCTGCTGTATATTTCCAAAAGCTCCTCGGATTCTGGCATTCCAGAAGCAGTTGGAAAGCATCATGTAGCTCATTCTGTGTCACTAAAGGATTTTCCACACTCACTATGCTCCTGTATGGGAGAAACATTCCTGATCCCTCATAGCTGTGTATGCAGTATATATATATATATATATATATATATATATATATATATATATAGTGTATCTCAAATGTTAGCTCCTTTAAAATCCCAGCTATCATTAAATGTATTTATAAACAAATGTTTATGAAGCTTTAACCTGAGATATCCAGCACAGTAATTTGGTTATAACCCTGAGGCTTCATAGCATTTGGTTATTTTTACTGGTAGGACATTATTCATGCAAATGAATAGACTGTAGCATGTGCTGAAGACATTTTAGAGAACATGCATAGTGCTTGTTTTTAGTCTCAGGTGCAGACATTTATGCTGTTTATTTACAATGCCTTATTTATATGTGGTTGTGTTT
Organism: Hemibagrus wyckioides; assembly: GCF_019097595.1. Classification (NCBI taxonomy): domain Eukaryota; kingdom Metazoa; phylum Chordata; class Actinopteri; order Siluriformes; family Bagridae; genus Hemibagrus; species Hemibagrus wyckioides. Next base: position 14,459,888 of record NC_080715.1, read on the forward strand.
GTTACATAACCTCCAATACTGTATTTTTACATTTTAATTGAAATTAGGACAGGTATATAGTGTGAAACTAATGTGCCATTCTTAGGGAAGGGTGTACTACACCTAGCTACAGACTATTAGGTATTTTCTTCTGGTCTTTTGTCTATAACTCTGCTTGCCTCAGACTATTTTGTGTCTCAGAGTTTCATGGTGTTAGTCAATGATATCGTTTGCACAAAATATCTATTATATACACACACACACACAAACACACACTCTCTCTCTCTCTCACACACACACACACACACTTCCTTAAGATATAAGAAGATAATGTCAGAAATTGCAGTCGTGCTTCATATCATCTTGAACACCCAGACTTCTGAACTTTTGCCTCCACAACAGCTCCATCCAGTGGAGATAATATATTTGGAGCAAAGATTTATCTTGCAAAGTGTGTGTGTGTGTATGTGTGTCTAAAAGTCTAATCCATATATGTCCATCTGTGTTTATAGTAAACCCATGATTGACCTACTCGTGATGCTGTGTGCAAAGTACCATCTCAACCCATCAGGCCACACCATTGAGCTAGTCTCCACCAATAAGAATCACATAAAGTTTAAGCCTAATGCTCTTATTGGTGCTCTGGAGGCTGAGAAGGTTCTGCTCAAGCCCAAAGGTATGGAGGACCAGAATAAGAAGACTGGACCACAAATGCCAGAGGTATTTGGGCTTTAATTAGGTCCTTAATTTAAAAAAGAAATGTAGCATTGGAAAATGTAGAATAGACTCGTTAAGTCTTTGATTTTATTTCTAGCCTTTTTCAGTTATTTAATGTCTCATCTCATTTAATGAAAACACCCATAGGCTCTGTTTCTCCATCTTTTTTTGTATCTCATTTATTAATTTGATCACTTCTGTCTCCCTCAGGCTACTGTGCGTCTGGTAATAAACTATAAAAGGACCCAGAAGACAATTTTGCGAGTGAACCCTAAGATTGCTCTGCAGGAACTGCTGCCTGCTATCTGCGAGAAATGTGAATTTGATCTCCAGAGTACCGTGCTGCTGAAGAACGTGCACTCACAGGAGGCTTTGGACCTGAGCAACTCTCTCAATGATCTCAGCCTCCGGGAGCTCTACGCCAGAGACACACGGGGTAATGACAATAACGAATAATAAAAAAAGGCTTATTAGAAATCCAGCTGTCTCTGGCTGCACAGAGGTGTATTCACTTCCTCAGAGCTATGTCTTCTTCATTAACTGACCGTCACTACCATTTTATTAACTCGCCTTTCTGTAATCTCTGTACAGTTATCAGTCCAACAGACTTCCCTCCATCACCAACTCATTCAGGTAACAATCACTATGAGCTGTAATGTATTTTCAGTTATGGCTGCATAATATACACAGTCTAATCTTCTGTATTCATGTTGTACTGCAGCACATGAGGCATGTCTTGCAGAATATTAAAACACTTAATTGAACCAAAATGAAATTAGCAATATTTTGATTATTAAAAAAAAGATTATGCGGTCATTTTTCCCACTATAAATGTATGTATTTTTAATCCATTTATTTAAAACCTTTGAATTTGTCTCACAGATGTTATTCAACCTAGCAAGGACAAACTCCAGAAAGAAAAGGAAAATAAAGGCCTGTTTGGCATGTTCAGACGAGGAAGTAAGAAGAAATCTGATCAGGTGGGTGCAGATTTAATAAGGTGGTTAATTTGTTAGCAGTTAAATGGTTTAAAACGTACTGTTTATTGTTCCTGAATGTTGAGGAGTCTCCCGAGAGTGAATGAGACCTTTCCAAAAAAGTCATCTACAAAGTTAATTTGTTTGCCATTGCACAGGCAGTTCAGGGCTGACGGAGGAAATGTTTGTTTTTGGTGTTCTTTAAACTTTGCATAGACAAGCCCTGAGCTTTTTCATTGGCTAGTGCTTGTCCTTGTACCCAAATTCAGACTTTTGCTTACTGGAGAATGGTGTTAAGAGTTGCTGCCATTCAGGAGTAGCTATCTGCAAGACCGAAAGTCAGGAAATTGTTTGCTATTTTTGTCTCTTTTTAAAGACATCAACTGTGAGTGCGCCAGCATCTCCAATCAACAGGAAATCAAGACCTATGAGCATGAGTTCCATCAGCATGCATTCCTCAACATACGACTCCAACACTATGCCGTCTGACGCACCGAAGAAGAGACGGGCCCCTCTGCCCCCACAGATGACACCCTCTGACCTCAGCCATATGCACAGCAACTCTCAAACAAGCAGTCATCCTGATGGCAACCAGGTATGCAGTGCTTACGTTACTCTTCTCTTTAGATTTACATTTAACATCAGAGCAAATCCTGAGCTATAAGGTTAAGGATAATACTATCAGGCTGTGCGCTAGGGTCTTCAGGTTCACTTATTTCTATACTACACCTAGTATTTATTTACTACACACAAAACTATTAATTTCATTTAAATAAACAATTAGCTGAAATGATCAGAGCATTTCAGCTTATGTTATGTATGTTAAATGAAAGTGAAACTTCTTTGGATTGTGAAGGTCACAGCGTCTCTGAGACGAAGTTTATCTACCGATTCGTCTCTAAAGAGGAGTAAGAGGAAGGCCCCACCACCCCCTGCCTCCCCCACCAGCCCCTCAATGACCCATGATGAAAAAACGCAGGATACAGCTGTAACAGGTCAGTCTGCAGCCTCTGGCAGCTAGTAAACACTCAGACATTTATTACAGACGTAAAGGTTTAGCACAGTTCATCACAGGTTGTGTTTCTCCAGCTGTTGTCGTACGCTGATTGGTAATCTGTAGCCGTATTACAGAGATGCATTTAGTCAGAAGTGGAAATGTGGATCAACTGTAGAAATGTTGGGAAATGTTATGTTTGTGATTTAATCAATCATTTATTAATGGTAAAATCATTAAGTCTGTAAGCTGTTTTAAGTTTGCCCTTAGACATAAAAACAGCTGTACTTTGTCCTGCATGTAAACACAGCGAGACATGGAGCAGCGAATGAGATTGCTGACAGTGCAGACTTGATGTGTACAAAAGTTCAATTTTGTATACATACTGCCTCCTAGTGGTCCAGTTGGGAAAGTACAGCTCTTGCAGATTGTTGTGGATATTTCTCTTTTCTGAGTTGGTGTGTTTCTAAACACTCAGCTGCTCTGTTTCTGCTATGATTTAATTCTATCAGTTTAAAGCTGTGGCAGTGGAATATGACTGTAGTAGAATAGCCTTTGCAGTAGACTTGAATATTTGGATCCACATCCCTTGACAATTACACACACACACACACACACACACTTAAAACAGGTTCAGCAATTGGGTCAAGCTGAAGATTTATAAACAGTACTGCCCGAGCCATGGCATTTCTTCAGAAGCACTCTGGCACAGAAATGGCTTGCATGGCTACAGTGAGCTGATAATTTCAGTCAGATTCCTGTACAGTGGCTTCTGTAGACTATCTTTGATGTAAATTTAAAAAACTTAAAACTATAGTGCTCTAGTGAATGGCTGTGTATTACACAGCCCTTTCCAGCCTCCTTTCTACTTACAAATATGCAGGACATTTCTAACCAAATTCAGCACAGCCAACATTTTTAACAGCAGTACTGTTCTTTTCACATTGATCTTAATGGATTTTTCCATTAGTTGTGGAATGATATGTGAAACGCTTAGGCAAAACAAAACATATCTAATAGATTGTCATTTCTGTCCACAAAGCTAGTATCATTAGATATAAGGTTTTAATCACTCCTTTATGCTATGTAGCTTGTGAATCTCTTTAGACCTGTGACAGTTACCTGAGTTGACTTGCAGTTATTTAAGAAATAAAAAACAATGATGTGTGCTCTTATAGAAAAATTTGAATACGGTTTGGTGTGATCATTTTCGAGGTGTTTCATTTCCTCGATACCACAGCAATTTTTTGAACATAAACATTTTTTATTTATTAAAAAAAATGATACTTTTGGTCCATTTTATAGTTACTGTTTACTATTAAAACCTACAAAAATCTACAGAAATTTTTAGAATTTATTTTATTTTTATTTATAAAGAGTTTGACGAGAAGTTTTAATCCATTTATATGGACTGTTCACTCTACAAGTCCCTGTGAAGTAGTTACTGTAAAATAAAATTTGAAATTTACTGATCAGTAGAAACCTTACAGCCTCCAGACATGCTCTCTAACAGAAAAGTTTTCAACACCATCTGACCAATCAGAAACAAGAATTATACAGCGTCGTGGTATAATCACAGTCTAAAGAAATATCCCACAGATTTCAGTTAAATTCATATAGTCGTGTGGAGTGTGTCAGGAAACACATGCTTTCTTTAGAATTTCTTGAACAGTTACATAATCATATTGCTGCACCATCAATTTTTTAATTATAGCTCTTGACCGTAGGCTTTAATCTCTGTACTATGAAATCCTGAAAAAAGTAGTTAATCTATGAACTATGTTTGTAGTTTGGAATTTAATATATTTTGTGGCTTAACAGTAATATTTAGTGGCTCTCCTGCTGAATCTTGTTGCTCTCGGCAAGATACATTAATACATTACAGAAGAACAGTACGATATTTATTGTGGGTTTATGTTTATTGTGTATGTCAGTAATAATTTTTAGATTTAGTTAATGCTCGTGTTATTTTAAACTCTAAAAGTCAGCCTGTGTCTGTTTTGTATAATTTTGTATGTAATGAGGAGGATGTTATGTACATACATACACATTATGGGCTTGACTTGACAGACTGTCCAGAAGGGGGCGAATGACAGACATGGTTTCTTTCCACTTTGCTTGCTGTTGCATTTCAACCTCCTGTGGTGGCGTCTTCTGCCTCTGACATTTAATTAGATTCTAATTATATGTTCACGTCAGTGTCTGTATTTTTTTCCAGACAGTATCTTTGTCTAGTTATTTTTTATGTGTGGATTCTTTTTTTCCATTGCTTGTATAGTCTATGAATTATGGAGTTGGGAAGGGGGAGCAGACATAGCATGTATAGAGATATTAGCAATAACAAACGCTACAACTGTCTCATTTATAGGCATATAAAATCTCTCAATCTCTGTATCAGTGTCACACAATCCCCCAACTAGGGCTGTCAACGTTAACACATGCGATTAATACAAAATCCTTATTGCGTTTTTAACGCAAAAAAATTACTGAAACACACAAAAGTGGGCCATTAACGTAATTTACCATCACGCAGATAAATATTGGGGGTCGGTAGTTTATTACTTTAATGCCCAGTTCACACTGCACGACTTTTCAGTCGCCAACTAGTTTTGCAAAATCGGGCAATCTGAATGACCAAAAACTCGATCTGACCTAGTCGCCGATGAGTCGCCGACGCCCGTGAAATATTTGGCATGATAAATAGCTGGACCTGTCGGCGACTCAAAGTCATGCAGCATGAAAGAGGTCTGACTGTAGTTGATTGCACTTATCAAAAAGCTGTTAAAACATATAACATATGTAAGCTTTACAATGTTTATATATGATTCTAGTTTTTTTTATTTATTTGTTTTTATTTCATTATTTTCTTTCTGTATCCCCCTGGCCTATAGATAAGTTGTATGCACAAGAGTGCACACACACACACACACACACTTGTCGATCCAGCTGTCAGACTCCTGAGACTGGCTTCAAAGCAAAAAATGTTTATCATTATTTCCTTTTTTTTTTCTATTGATAGTGTTACTATTTTTTTTTAGTATAATTGTTAGTGTTACTATTTTTCCACATACTTTTTTTTAAATGTCACAAAATTGCAGTCTTCAAGCTTCATAATTCAATGAACTTGAAAATCCTGGACATGCATCTTATCCAGATTCAGACAATGACTGTCTCACATAAATAAGCTCTCCATTACATTCTTTTATCAAACCCAAAAAATGAAGAACAGAAACCACCCTTCTACGGATTTTAACTTAAATTATACAGTCGTCCATTTTTGATACAGTCTAGGTGAAATTGAAATGTCTGCATATTTCAGTGAATGTAGATCTCAGTTTGAAACAGTCTGAAGCAGCTGAAAGGCAATTTATGAGATTGCCACATATTGCTTAACTGTATATAATGCTATATTTAACACACCAGACTGTTGTCTTTGTTAGTAATGGTTGGCCAGGCTCGTGTGTTTGGCAGCTCCTATGAAAAACTGTACCATGAGCTTTTCACAAGCTGAATGCTAATACAGTTAGTAGCTAGTAATGATGTATTTTTAATAGAATGAACCATACTTGGGTGCGTATCAATAAAACTAGATGCACAGCAACTATATGGTCTATATGTGATAAAAACTGCACTCTGTCCTTACTTTTATTAAGCCACTATGTGTTTTGTCAGGAATCACAACTGTGTCTTCTAGAGGGAAAACCTAACAAGGGCTCTCATTGTAACCATGAATGTTTTACTTTTCAAAATGTCTTGAATACTCAGGGCCCCAGTGGCAAAAAGCTCTCGTAAAACTGCATTGTTTTGCTTAGATGTGATAGCAAGTCTTTCAATAAAAAATGACTACAGGGGTGAAGGGGGGCATAGCTTTTAGGGAGTAATTGCAGTCTAATCATGGATGTGAATCTACAGACAGACTCAGCTCGTCGTTCATAACCACAAGAAAGGAGCCACTTGAGACAGAGAAACTTCATTGAGTTTGCTTCTATATCTTTCTGTAATGCAGTGCTTTACCCTTCAGTTTGCTCTTTTTGTGTTTGTATGCCATATTTTTCAATATCCTTTTGCCAGTATATTAGAGTTTGATACGTCTTACGGTTTTTCGGCATTAGGTGTTGAAGTTTCGGTAATAAAGTGTTTGGAATCGTCTTTGTGCTTGTGTCTCCAGCGCTGGCTTGTTCCCCTGCTGACAGCAATAATCAGCTTCACAGAGGAGCAGAGGGAGGCATGGAGAAAGGCAGTGAAACACGGGCAGGGACAGGGTGAATAAAGAGACCAAAAAGGAGATTAAGATACATAGGTAGTGAAATGACAGAAAAAAAAACTGAGCATAGAAAAAAATTATATAGTTAGAAAGAAAGGAAAGAGAAGAAAATAAAGCCCAGATTCTGATTGTCGCTCTCTATTTCCATGGCACTCCACAACCCGAGAAAAAGAGAGAGAGATCACAGAGCGCTCTGCAGAGAGAAGCTCTCTCTTTGAATACTGCTTCTGCACTCCAGTCCCCAGCGACAGCCCTTGAAGGGCTGAATGCAGCAGCTGGCGCAGGAAAGTGAGATGTCTTAATTAAGAGCGATCCCCTCACTCTGAAGAACCGTGTGGCACAGCAGCACTCTGGCCTGCCTGCTTCACTCTCACACTAATACAACTCCCATCAGCCCATTATGTAAGCTGCTCCTGGACACCGCTGAGAAGCAGAATACAGATCTCTTTATTAACCCATGCTGTAAATGGCCACTGAGCCTACTGTGAAAATGAAGCAGAGAAAGAATCATCCAGGTGTTATTTGAGACAAAGATCCAAAGTTAATGAACACATTATAACCAATATGTAACCTGGAGTACAGGCAGCCCTTGTCTCAGTTTCAAGTGAAAGCAGCTTTTCATACACTTTTAATGAACAGATCAAGTGCCTGGAAGCATAAAGAGGAAACCTAAAGAGGAGCCAAGCCTCAAAAAAGAAAAATTACACTTTTTCTTTCTAGACAAGGCCAAGAGGCGTAATACTTTACAAGTAGCAGTACTTTCACAGGAGGAGACGTTTGACTGACCCACCCATGTTTACTTGCCATGTTTACTCAAACAAAACTCTAATAAATTTTAAAGACATGAGGCTGTATCTATACCTTGCTCAAAAGAGCTCATTGTGTCAGTGTTCAAATGTTTGTTTTCCCATCACAAACTGGTGTACAGAAGTGCAAATACACAAGAGTATTAAGAGCCAATGATATTGAAATCTACAGTGCAGGTTTCTGCAGCATGTGAACAGCTAAGTGTACAAAAGATATCTGATGCTGTGTGAGCAGAGTGTCTGAGGATGTGACTACTTATTATGTTGGATAGTGCAAATTATAAAAGAAACTTGAGCCTGTGGCTCTTGGCAGAGGTGGTGATAGTTAAAAAGTTGCTAAATTAAAGTTGTGTGGAGTGTTTGGATCAGCCTTTTTTGTATATAATGCTGCAATTATCTTAACCCGGGCATCTTCATAACATTTGGATTAGAACATGTTTTAGGGGTTTTACTATATCATTATAATGTTTAACACAATTTTGCAGGGTTGCTAGCAACTCCTGAGGAGCTTCCAGAATATCAGGAGTCTTCTATGGTCTCCGACACTACTGTTGTCACTGTAAGCTCCAGTCCTGAGAGTTTGAGTCCTCTACCAGAGCTTCTAGAGGATGACAGCAGCGTTAACCTCTCTGCGGACATCTCAATGGACTCTGGCAGAGCTGAAACTGCCTCCCCGACTCAGGATTCAGAGATGGAAAGTGCAGCTCCACCTAGGGAGAGCCTACAAAAAGTGTCCTCTGATCTGACCACAGATGGCAAGTACGACAGTTTTGAGGAAAAGAAAATAAAGCTGCTTTTATTTTTTTTAAATTAAAAACAACATGCTAGGCTTAATGTTCGGGTTTCAGTCTGATGTATGGTTTTTGTCCCTGACAGAGTAGCTGCAGACTCTGAGGTGAAAAATCAGCCAGAGGCTGATTCCAATGCTCGATTACAGTCAACAAATGGTGGTGTGTTGTATTTCCATATTCTTTTTAAAAAAATTTTCCTCACTCTAATATAGACACTTGGAGTAACTTGATTAAAGTTAAATAATTATAGTGGAATTTTTTTTGACTGTCTGCTCAGTTTCTTTATTTTCCTTCTCTTATACAGCCAGTGTTGATGAAAGGACTGAAACGGCATGTTTAACTGCTGAATGTTCTACAGCATTGAAGGAATTGAGCATTGCACCAATGGATGCAGCTCAGGGTTCTATAGACCTAGTCTCACACACCCAGCAGGCAGAGCCACAGGCTCCTCCTAAGCCTAGTTATGCAGCAGCTGCAGTACAAACAACACCAAACGCTTTCTCCACTGCAACAAGTGCAAGTCAGACACACACTGAAATTCAAACAAAGACGTGCGGCTTAACTGAGGCTACACCTACCCCGGATTCATTCGCCTGTATGCCGGTAGCTTTAGGTAGCCCAAAAAAGGACATGGCCACATCTACAGAAGAGACCCAAAGACAAGAAATTCACCCTGTTCAAAGCGTTGATACGCAGACATCCACACACACTCACCTCCCCGAAGGCCCCAAATCCACACAGACTCCCAGCCCTGAAAATCAAAAGCCACCACAAATTTCCTCAGGAGCTAAACATGGAAGCTTACAGTACGTTGTTGCCTCTGAGACTAAGCCTAAGCCCTCAAATGAACTCACCCGTGAATACATCCCCAAAGTAGGAATGACCACCTACACTGTTGTGCCTCCGAAGACCTTGGACAAGCTACGCTTCTTTGAAGTGGAGCTGACGCTTGAGTCTTCCAGTGTGCCTGGAGTTCAGGAAGTGAATGTGGAATCTTTAAGTCAAAAAGCTACAGCAGCAGCAGCATCTCCCACTAGGTTTGAATGCAGGCCTGGCAGTATCAGTGATCTTTCTCCACCCATTTCCCCAACTGTAGAATCTCCTTCAAACTCCTCTTGTATACTTCAGGCCAAGGAGAAGAAAGTTCCACCTGCAACCAGGCCCAAACCAGCTTCTTTCCGCTTACCACAGAACAAAAGAACACCTGGAAGTTACGTCAGCTCAGCATTGGTGCGCAGTATGAGTTTGAGTGAGGAAAAAGAGCCTCTACGTAGCCCGCAGAGGGAGAGTTTCCATGGGTTTATGCAGGAGACCTTCCCCCCTCCTCCACCACCCATCCAGTGGGAGGAGGAGATGAAGAGTACAGAGGAGCAGCATATTTCTCCACCAACATCTCCTTCAAAGCAGGAGAAGATGGAGAGATCTAGTCCCGCTTCCTCACCGAGAGAGACTGAAGTGTTCAGTGGATCAGCACATTCGGTCTTGTCGCGCCAAATGAGTTTACCAACTGCTGGCCTGTCTCTGGAAAAACTGCGGAGTTTTGCTGCACCCAAGCCATACTCATCATCCACACCATCACGCTTTGCCCAGGCTGTCAATTCTGCAGTCAAGAGATCCCAGTCTGTTACCCATAATCCTGATAGGCTGTGTGGACACAAGGTGCCTTTGTCGATGACTAAACGTTGCACAATCAGAGAGGCAGATGAGTTTGTTGAATTGCCCACTTCAAGGGTGAGTATGATTTTTGTTTTGGATCTTTTTTTAATGCAGATACAAAGAGACTGAAAATCTTCTAGTTTCAGGCTATTAGTAAATTATTTAGTTTTAAAAAAATTATACTCGGTATAGACAATTAGTCATCAAAGTCAATGGGATAAAAACAACAAAGTGCTCTTGAAGCATACTGTTTCTTACGCTGACGTATTTGCAATGTGCTTAATCACTTGCTGGAAAGTCTTTTCCTCTTCTCCTGAGTTTCTGTGACTGAGGTCATCAGCGAATGTGCTCAGCTGTGCAGGATAGCACTGTTCTTTTCTTTGAACCTGCACAATGTTCCCCTTTTTCCTTGGTGGCATCATAACACAACATCTCTAAGAAAGGCTTTTGTTTGATGATGGGATAGAGTGTGCGTGCCATTGTGTTTACTGACAGACGATCCTGTGTGTTTGTTTCTCTTGCCTTTAATACAATATGTCCATGCATGTGAGGTGTGTCACAGTATCAATGTCTCTATCATCAGCCTGCTGCCTGAGGGACAACTCTGTGTGTGTGTGTGTGTGTGTGTGTGTATGAGAGTGAATTCAGTGTCCAGAGCTCATACATTCTCTATTTATGTATTTGGTAAATGCTCCAAATATCTGTATCTGTACATTCGAATTGGCCGTAGCCAAAATCAGTTTGTTGATTCATTTAACAATGCTTCCTTGTTTAGTTGAGACCAAGTATGAGCTTGAGATCCCACTCATGCAGTTATTACATGTGTTTGTACCTGCCCACAGTTTTTGTGTTTAGCTTGTTTATAATTTAGCTTGGTCCAATTCCTAAAATATAAAAACTTGGTAGCCCCATTTAAATCACCATAACCTTCACCAGGTAGTTAATAAGGGTTACTGCCCATCCATGTCATTTTTTTTTGGCGCTTCATACTCGTATTCATATAACATGCAGCGTATCTATTTTTAGATAACACCGTACATCTGCATCTGTATTCATTTACATTATCTGTTCATTCAGCATAATGTATTTGCTGACATTCCTAACATTCTATAAATCTGTATGGACATGAGTGGAATGGCTAACTGCATGTGTGTGTGTACTATGCAGGATGTGGACAGTGGGCATGGACAGAGGAAGAGCAGCAGTAACTCCTATGGTTCTCCAGTTGAGGACACAGAGGACGTGTGGAAAAGGAGAACACCTGAGATCTCCACAAATAGTTGCTCTAACACTCACTGCATCTGAGTAAGTAAGAAAGCATTTCTCATGCTCTAGTTATCCGAGATCAAAGAAAATGAGTAAATGAAAAGTGGAAAAAATTGAAATAATGATAGCCACAGGTTGGAAAAAAAAAAAAAACTAAACTAAAAGCAACTAATAAGATTAACACAGCAGTCCTTTATTTTTATTTTTATTTCACATCATGTCAGGATTTAGTATAGAAAGTTATAAAAGCATGTTGTTATTTTATATAGCTGTTAAGGGCTGAAATATATTAGAAAACTGAAAACAATTTATGTATGTCTGTTTTACTGTCATATTTGATCAAACACAGAATGTTTTTTATGAAAGTCATGGAACCAATAGCTTTTTTTTTAATATTTAGCGATGCTGTAAAACTTACCAGAAGCAATCTGACCATCAGTCATCAATATTTATTTCAGTGTTTGAAAAGCTTAAATTAGATGAATTATTATAAGTAATAATAATAATGTACTAATTTAAATAATGATAAATGTGTAGTTTTTGTAGCTATTATAACTGAGGTAGTGTAACAGCATATTTCAGGTTAGTGTTAATAAAAGTCATAACTGAAACTATATCAAATATTGTAGGTTTTTAAAAACCTAAACATTTCAGGAACAAATAACAAATAAAACATTTTTTTTAAAAAAGTAGTGAAAATTATTCTTACTTTAATTTTGGAAAAATTTAACCCACTACCTAGGTTTTCCCTTATATAGTACACTAATAATTTAAAACTGAATACTGTTTATCCAGTACTAACTAAAGGTTATGTTGCAGGGATGTTTGGTGTCTCCTGTGATGTGTCCAATCCAGAAGACTTTACCTGCACAGGAACACTTCTATTTAACCACTTCTTTAGCTTTAACCTATATCCCAGTTTAGTGCCTTAATGAGCACTTTTTGAGCTCAGTGCCATTACACCTTGTCCTCACCCCCAATTCCTCTTTTCCATCCACTGTAAGGATACTCCAGCTCAGCGCACCTAAACCAAGAACATTACACGAGGACCACATCTCTGTAAATGTGTTTTCGCTTATTCGAATTCTCTGTGTTGGCAATTTTCTAATGCTTGATTGAATTTCTCTCCAGGAAGTAACATCTGTTGAGAAACACATGCCGTTTTGTGCAGAATGCATTTATCTTTTATTACAACAGAGCGCTGCTAGAAAAGATAAATTCACAACTTTCAGTTGCTTTCAGTACCTGTGAGCTTATTGTTTAATTAGCAGTTTATAGAAAATATCACACTCAGCTAAATCTGACAGTGGAAACAGGGATCATGACTATTTTCTTTCATTACATAATCAGTTTCACTGTACATTTAGAAACTCTAATTGCGCTCAGCTGTTTTCAGTGTTAAAACTGACATATGCTAGCAGGCCATTATTGGAATACCTGCTGGAAATGTCCATGCACTCTTTTACCTGTACTTTTGCTCACCTTTTCTGTCTGCAGAATGCCTTTGAGTGTGTGTAAAATCTTAGCAGTAGTTAATACAGAAGTTAATATAGACTCTAAGCACACACCTGATGCTCTTGAGGGAACAATTTCACTGGGTTTAAAACATTATTATGCACAGCATTTGCCATTTTTGAAAGCTTGACTATACTTTTTGCATTTATTATCGCATCTATCTCAAATGCCTTATATTAAAACCTTTCTTAATCCTCATGTTCCTATTGATTTGTGTGCATTCTGAACCTGATATTTTATACGAGTTTCATTAATTTTGAATATGTTCAGGTTTATGGAAGATGGGTTATGTTTGTGTGATTCCCTTTAACTTATTAGATGTAGTGTGTAGAGATTGTGACTATCAGTTCATGTGGAAAAGGTACTCGGATATGCCAGACTGGTGTTGCCTTATACTTGTGTGCATGTATACTGAATGCATACCTTGAGTGCAGCTAAACATTACTGGTGGACATGACATAGCTGTAAATTACATGTCATGATTACAATGAAGTAAGCAGTATGTAATGGCATGTACCTGCACACATATAATAATATATTACACATATGGGGGTTATGTGTAACAAACAGGTGTGAGGGCTGCAAAAAGGAAAAAAAAACTTTTTAACAAAGCTGAGCACAAAGAGAAACACTGGTTTGCTCATGCTTGTTTCAAAGACAGTTCTGCTGTAATATATTTTCAAACTGTGCATTAAAGAGTAATGCATAAACCTTTCATGACTGTGTTTTTTGTTGTCTTTCACAAAGAGTTTTGTATCTTTTTTACAAGCTTTCATAAGCAAGTAGCACAACATAGCATAGCATAAAATGCCCTTTTTTTTTCTTTTTCTTTTTTTTTTTGCATGGGCTTGTGAACACGTGTGTGTGTGCTTGTGTGTGTAAAATGATAGAATTAATAAAATATTAAGATATTAAGTACCTTAAATTGATAAAATAGCAGAATGTACAATATTTTTCAGTTCATACTGAACATAAATGAGCACTATAAATATAACACAAAAAACTATAAATATAAAAAACAATCATGAGGATGAATTGTTTTTAAAATGAATGACTGCAGGCATGCACTCAAAACTAAATGCATCTTAAGATGCTTACTCAGAACTGAAAAACAATGAAAGTTTTTACTGTTAAGCAACATATTTCTTGAACACTACAAATTGATGGAGTACTGATGGCGTTTATTCAGCAATGGAGTACCATAGTTCCTGTGGTACGCTTGTTATAAAGGTTAAAACATTAATGGAAAAAGTTAACACTGCAGTACTTAATACTTATTCAGTATTGTAGCCTAACACTTCATTGGATGCAGTACAAGTAAATGCAACACTGCATCCAAAACTTCATCTAAAACTTAAAACTTTTAAGTTTATTAGACCAGCAGTTCTCGGGTTTTAGCTCAGCGGTATTCTTAGACCATGACCTGTTTGTAGTGTAACAGTGTAAAAGAGTGAAAGGTTCTGTTTTGGATGGAGACTACTAAGCCATTTTGTAATTCACTCTGGAGTCGGTCGTCTTAAATGCTGAAAGTATCCCAGCTAAAAGGATTTTTTTTTGTTTTTGTTTTGTGGAAATAGCAAATCACTAATATTATGATATTCCTTACTGAGTTTTTACTGTTATCAGCCTGTTCAAACGATCACTTGAATTTAATGTTTTCAATCCAAATGTCAATAACTCCAAAACAAGTAAGCCTATAAAAACTGAGGACGTGAGGTGTTCTCTTGATGGAAAACTTATTATCGCATGCATTTAAATATGATCCTTCTAATAGTTGGATTAGCTATAAATGTTCATAAACTAGGCTTAAATCTGTATACGCAGGGGGTTGCCTGAGGTTATTTATTTATTTATTTATTTATTCATTCATTCATTCATTCACTTAAACGAGTCCTTGCTGCAAAAAGTTTGAGAATCTCTGTATTATTAGAGGATTACAAGAATTAATGCGAAGTTTTAGGCCCACATCCAGCCTTGGGGATTTGAGTACATTAGGCTTCATTTGACGCATGTGTGGAAGGCAGGCTACACAACTTTACTTAAACTGCACGTGAAGGTAACGTAAAGGTGTTTGCGGTGTCTTCACAGTATTTCCCACTGGTCTTTACCCATTTTTTTCCCCCACAGACACTTAAATACAGATCAGCATTTTCATATACAGCGCTTTATTTACAGCTGAACGTCACTGCGACGTGGCGTAGCGCGTGTGCATGACTAATAACAGGCGGCTCTTTAACCCAGCGGGAGCGCGTGAATAAAAAAAAAAGCGCGCTGCCGTGTACCGGGTAGCGATGGGAGCACGAGGGAAAGAAACCCGGCCGAAACCGAGCAGCAGGTACAGTAACTCCATCACACACACACACATATATATATATATATATATATATATATATATATATATATATATATATATATATATGCTCAGGTGTCATGCAGATCACGCGCGCATTTGTCATTGCGTGCTTGTTATATACACTCGATGTTTCTAAGCCTCTTTTTTCCCAACACAGCATTTTGGTAATGTAACCCAATCGCTTATGTAATGTGCTTCACGGTTGCTGTACATAACGAAAGATTAACGCTCCGCGCGCAGTATGCATGCGTCAGCAAAAAAGTGCGCGAGACACGTTTATTCCCGGCGTTAAAGGGAACGCCGGTTTTGAGTTTACATTTATCTTATTATTATTATTATTATTATTATTATTATTATTATTATTATTTTCCATGAGGTGTGATTTAAGGCAAGAAGCAGGTCTAACGAGCAGGTATGATTACACAACAGGTAGGCATTTATTACTGCTCTTCTTTCTTTTTGTCAGATCAGCAGACCTAGATTTTATTCAACATATCACTCCTTTTTTTTTTTCTCTCTCTCCATATGTCAAAGTGAGAAGAATGACATCACCACATTTTGTTCACACCTCTGCATTGTTTCTGGTGTTTGTTAGAAAAAAGAAAGAAAGAGAAAAAAACTCTTTCTTTGAGAGATTTACATGGACTTGGCCAGGATGGCTGATTTGGAACATAATTTCAAGAGAATTGTGACAAGACATGAATTACTGTTTGATATGACATATGCAAATGACTAGATTAAAAATTCTATATGTGGTCCAAATTATATGTTAAACTTATCTGGAGTGGAAATACTCTAAATCTACTGAAAATAAAGGTAGTAAACTACAATATTCCTTTTTCTAGGGTGGTACCGTTGAGAGTGCACATTTTGTAAATATTCGCATGGATGTTTAATATTTTAAAAATGATTAAACCTATATAATTGGACCCGGTGATTGCACCTGTAAAGCTCTACGCTGAATGAGCCACAACAAAAGAAATACAATATGGAGATGAGTGTAAAGCGGTATTCTGTTCAAAATGTGGTTAGTTTTAAGTGCATTTCCAACTCAACTAATTCCAACTCATACAGTAACTTATCTTTATTGCCTAACAATTATATGTGTTTTATTAGACTGGCTTTTGTGAATTGCAGGGTGATATAAAAATTGCATTTAGTCTTTAGAGTGCCATTAAGTTCAGCTTGGCTTACACACAGTCACATGCATCTTTACACTGCTTTTGGAGACAGAGGATAGGCATGTTTAGATAAAGTTCCAAGCAAAGTTTTCTCGCCTTGCTATGCATATGAAGGCGGGAATCTCTGTTGTATGTTGTGTTCTCACTGAGCCCTGCCTTTGCTGACTGTTCTGTTTGTCTGGGTGCTAGACAAGCAAAGTGTGTGTGTGTGTGTGTTTGCTTGCAAATGATTGCATGTTAAAGCCACATTACAGTTAAAATGGTGAATGTAGAGATTGTAGTGTTGCAAGTAGTGGGCTGTGTGTATGCGTGTGTGTGTGTGTTTGTGTGTGTGTGTGTGTGGCTGGGAGCATGCTTCAGGCTATAATTACCTGCTCTTTTGCATTACCTGCTTCATACCCCGAAATGAAAAGGCATGCAAGTCCTTCTGCAATCGGTTCCCTGCACGACATTTACCAACAACTGGTTCCACAGACTGCTAGTTTCTTTTATAGTAGTTACATTTTTAGAAGTATCACACAATAAGGACACTGACATGTAAAGGAGGGCATTTACCACTTGACCTTCACAGTTAGGAGTCATTGTTTGCTCTTTGTAAAGTGAAGCTATTTTAGCACATGTGGATTAATCATTTCAAAAGGAGGATTAGTGTATAAAGAAAGAAGCATGTTCTATAAGCTTCCTTTGGGCAGTTTTGCTTCATCAAGCAGAACTGATCCTCACATGGTTGCAAGAATTCAGTCAGCAATGGTCTACTTTAGACATACAGGATTGTGGTTAACCCAGTGGTTCCTAGTGATGGGCCTGCATTTTGCTTTCTCATCTTATCACCTACTGTAATATACCTAAATTAATATATAACTATACCTAGTTAATCGAAAGTAATAATTTATTAGGTGACATTAAAAGACCGGTGTCCTTTATGACCAGGATGGGACATCAGTGGGCCTAACTATAAAGTATGTTATGCACAATTTGTGGAGATGTTGGGTTGGAAATATTACAAACAGCAAAACTTTGTTTTGGATAGAGTTACACAATCATGTTTACTGTAAAAAAAAAAGAAAGAAAGAAACTAAAAAATAAAAAGCCTGTACGTGAGGATGTTTAGGAGAACAATTTTACTTTAAAAGAATTTGCCAACATATTCTCTTTTTCTTCTTACCTACTAAAAGACCTTCAACTTGAGCTTGCATTCTGTTCAGCTATAAGTCTCTCAGCAACACTACCGGAATTTAAGTTTGTAATTATTAGTACAAATCCTTGGTACAGCCTCCAGCTTTAAAAGCCTAATCTTCCCTGTTCAGACTTTCAGCGCCGCAGGTTTCTGTGGCATGCTTATGAATGACCTCATCGCAAAACTCCAATCTCCTGCAGAGAGACTCAGGGGAAATCAGAGCAAACCTAAACCACAGGATAAAGTATAGAGCATGTTTCTTGATTAATCATTAGTTAATGATTAGGAATCTGAGGCCATAAGTTTTTTTTTTCCTTATGTGCAGGCTCCACTATGTATCAGATACACACATGCATATACTGTTTTGGATTATCATATTACTAGCTGATCATAAAGATTGCGCTTTATCTAGACTATTTTTTGGCATGTAATGCTGAATTATTATATTTGGTGCAGATGTCTTGACAAGAGTATAGCTTTTGTAGTAACTCTAACAGATACCACACGCTTTTTTTTTTTTGTCAAAAAAATTAAACATTAAAAAATAATAAAATTAATAGAGTGAAGAGAATAAAACTATTATCATAAATGGAAGAAATGCTTTTGTGGACATAAGTCAGAACTTTTTGCTCAATACATTTATTCTTTCTCTGATTTTATTTACCTGTGATACTTGTTTTGTTTAAAGGTGAATGTCTGTAAATTTTTGCTAGATGATATCACTTGATCGAATAAGAATGGACGTTACGCAAGCCCTCTAATCAGCTGCAATATTATTGTTCATGCAGTTCATAGAAAGGAAATCTGTAATAATTATCATCAGTGTTTCTGAGTATACAGTGATATTACTGTAATGAAGATGAATTGTATCGTGCTTCATCATGAAAGAATCTATTCAATTACATTAACACTTCAGCAAATAAAGATTTTGGTCTTTTTTTTTTTTTAAAACTTACTGAGTAGAAGAGAACAGCATGAAGAGAACACAGGGGGTTTCTATTATTAAAGCAGCAACATGGTGCTCTTTAAATCCCAAACTTCTACAGCTTCAATACCTTCTGGAGAATACTTACAGCCCCTGGGCAACAGACTAGCAAACATCTAAATGTTATTATTAGGAAGACATTCGTCAGCAGTCTATTTTATAAATAGAATTGTACTGATTGATAAGTATACCTTTAAGTAATATCTACATTTATAATAGTAAATGGAGCTTCGGGATTCGAATAGGGATTGGTGCAGTCAGTGATCTGATCTAAGACAGTTTAATGTAATTAATGACAATTTAATGCAACTTATCCCATTTCTGACTGAATGCTTTAAGCAGTTGTGGCTCAAATGTTAAGGCTCTGGGTTACTGCTCTGAAGGTGGAGGGCTCAATCCCCTCTTTTCTCAAGGGCTGCTGTATCCCAACTCCCTAACAAGCTGGACTATGAAAAAAAAATCACTGTGATGTGTCTATGACAATTAAAGGCTTCATCTTCTACATGATTTAAATACGTAGCTAAATGCCAAACTATAGATTTATTACACTGTAGGTGAGCGTTTGGTACTACATTTAATCATTTCAAGATACAAACAGATGGCTTTTTAAGTATTTTTCATTCCAGCCCTCAAGATCCCAAATAATTTGCAGGTGTTGGATAAAATGTTTGCTGAAAAAGTGGGTTTTGTTTCCATGTGCCATTTGTTCTTTTGTTCTTTATAGCTGTACCTAATTCAGATCTCTATGACTTCCAGAAGTGTCCAAATGAAACTGAATGTAGCCACATAACACAATATTGAAACACAATACTGATATCTTAATATCTTATATCAAACTATTAAAAAATTCTTCTTAAATGTTAATACTATATATATATATATATATATATATATATAGTATACCTGCATAACAGAATATGACAGTATGTAAGTCTTTTGGTCTTATTAATATTATTAATAAGGTTTGTGTGTTTGTTGTTGTTGTTTGTGTATTAATTGGATTTGTGTATTTGTTGTTGTTCTGTTAACTTATATACATCTACATGGAGGCATGTACATGGTAAAATACTGCACTATAATGCGTTCTATTCTAGTCACTCCAAGATGTTTTGAAGAGAATGCCATTTTTACTTGAGTTGCTTAACACATTAACAGAGAAAGTCACAGACACATGCATATACGGTACATTTTGGCATCTACAAAAAATACCAGTAATTGACAAAACGAAATCTGACAAACTTTTTTCAAACACTATAACACCTGCTTATTATATGTTCAATATTAAAGCTGTTTCATCAGTCACCATAAACATTTTATACGTTTTTGGCTGACTTTGTATGTTGATATGACTATTTTATTGCTAAATAAAACTGGTGTTACTCCCAGCCAGTGACGTACTTCGATATCTGTTGTGCGTGTTGCCTCCTTAACTGAGATACAGTACAGTAAAAGTGAGGGAAGAGAAAATATCTGGAATATAATGTCTGGATTCAAAGCCGAACGCACAAAACTAGTTTTCAATCACAAGTAAGACCTTAGTAAGACATTTTAAGGGTGAAGTGAATGTGCAGCACTCCTGAGTTATTACATGTTTTTGTTAGTCTTCAGTGTCCTTATGCATCCTTACAATTCATTGAAGGTATTCATTACATATGTTATTAGATGATTTAAGATCAGTCCAAATATTGACCAGCTGCATTAGCATGAATACATGTGTGAGCTTGTGGGAAAATCTGAATCTCTTTAGAAAAATGTGATTTATATATATATATATATATAAAACAATGATCGATGGCTCAATCCATGGAACTTTAATATGCACTAACTTTGATTAAAATACTGAACTTATATATATGTATCCCTGTTTATCACCCAAAACTCAACTTAGGCCCATCTGGTCTCAGTCCTGTCCATTAGTCAGTATATGCTCAGTGTATAAAGGTGTGTGTCAGTGTTATTGCTGTCATGTAGCCAGTGTGATGATGGCTCCTGATTTGGCTGTGCTCTCCTGCTAATGTAATTAGAAAGCATTTGCATGGACTGATTACAGAAGAATGTGACTCGGATGAGTGTTATTTTTGGAGTCAACTTGGCTACTTGGCCTTAGTGTCCTTGTCTTAGACATGGTTGGGTATACACACACACACACACACACACACACACAGACCCTGCTGAAGAGTTACTTAACCTCAGTATGTGCTGCTCTGTATTTAACTATGTGTTTTCCATTTCTGCTTTTACACTACTGGCTGATTATCTCTGTTGATGTTGATGTTGGATCTCTAACACGAATGAAATTATATAGTTGAGTTTTCAAAATAATGTTTAGCTTAGCATTAATATGAGAAATGTAATTCTGCATATCATTTTTAGGCCTTTTGTGGTTAGGCCTGATCTGAGCTGCTGTCCCCTAGTGGACTCCTGATTGCTGTCTGGAGATTTAGAAAAAAAAAAAAAAAACTTTTAAAGTCAACAATTCCAGCCTCACATTCCTTACTCTTGTAACTAAATATCTACAATACTGCACCTTTGCCACATTTGCTATTACTTCAGTCATAGTTAATAAATAATTCATAGTTATTCAGTAGTTATTCAAATATTAAGTAGTTACTAAATAATATGTTTTAAAAAGAATAAATAAATCATGATCTGGGACTTTGAAGGGTTAAAACTGCCTTCTGTGTCTACAGTAACTGCGTCAAACTATACTGGTACCAGGCTGTTGTCTTTTCAGCTGATAACATATCTCTTGCTGTCATATTATATTAGCTGTCATTATATGGAACTCTGTCTCTCTCTCTCTCTCTCTCTCTCTCTCTAGCTCTCTCGCTCTCTCTCTGTCTCTCATACACACACATACACACTGCTTTCAGGACTTCTGATGCAGCTGATCCTGAAGCTGTCTCTGTGGTAATGGAATAGAGGAATAGAGAAGAGGAGGGGGTGGGGGGGCAAAGCGCGAAGTCCGTGACAAAGGAACAGTAGGTTTTACTGTCTGGCTGACCTCCAGGGCTCATTATTGCACTAAGTTGCATACCAACAACGGAGAAACCTTTTTGTAAGAACAAGCTCCCTGAGCAGGTCTCCTTCCCAGGTACAAAAAATATGAACTAAAAAGCAGAAATGCAAAATAAAAATTGCTTAAAAGTAAGAAGGATGAAGAGAGAGGGAAGAAAAATTTAGATGAGTAGTTAGGCTCTTTGAAGCAGGACTAAGTGGAAGGAATGAAGCAGTGGAGGGGATTTTAAGCTGGGAGGCAGTGTGCGAGTGTGAGCAGTGTTCGCTCGCGAGTCATCGAGTTAAAAATAACTTTATTGTGGTAGATCATGTTTTGGTAGGAGGGACCTGCTTTCCATGCTAGGACAGCCCGTTGGGCAAGGGAGCAGTATGCATGTGTGTGCGAGTGTGTGTTTGTGCGTGCGGGTGTGTGCACGCTGACAGAAGAGGAGTGAGTGCTGTGCTCTGCTCGACACACACATCCACACACCCCTTTGTGCTGTTCCCTACTACTCTGACGCTGTGTGTCCTGTGCTTTAGATGATGCGGTGGATATAAACCTGGGCTCCATGAGTGCTATGAGTGACTCTCTGGATGAGCTAGACACTCCACGCAGTCTCGGCGAGAAAGCGGCCATATTTCGAGAAGAGAAGGGCAATGTGAGTACGCTCAGTGGCGGCGATCATGCCCTAATCACGCTGCACTCGCCCTACCAGCCGCCCGGTGCCGTGCACAACAGGACTGCCGCCGCAGCAGCAGCTCTCTGCAGAGGGAATAGGTAGGACTGCTTTCCACCTCCCTCCTACAGGCTTCTGTTCTCGTACCTCTAATCATGTCTCTCAAGTAATGGGCTCTGTTTGACTTACTATTGATTACGATGTTTAAACAAGTACTGCCCTGTGGAGACGAGTGTGAGACAAGTGTGGATCTATAAGTGTGCCTGAAAGTATACATAAGTGTATGTGCGCAAATAAGCAACCCTTATTTGCACACTGTTTCCCATTTTTTTGTACAGATGTGTGTCTATCTGTCTGTGTAACTCACTTTTCAGCGGTTAATCTTTAACATATGTAATCGGTAAGAACGTCCCAACGAGACACAGAGCAGCCTTTGTGCTCTCGCACAAGTTTGGCTGAAAAGTGCAGTAGACTTTGTCCCTGTAAACATCGTCCCAACGTTCGGGCTGCACTTCAAAACCGGACAGCGAACTGGACTCAAATCAAGCACCTGCTACTTTCCAGGCTGTGCTCAGTAACTCAGTAAGCATGGTGTTAACAGAGAGCTTATGATACGCTGAGAGATGGCTTGAAATGGGAATGCAAGGCCCTGCATAGAAGTGTGTTTAAATTTCGATTTTGTTGCCTCATCTGATGCCATTTTTTTCACGTAGACACATCGCTTTTTGTTTGCTTTGTCTGGACATTACAGGATTATACGGTTATGCAGACGTACTCTGCTTGTTTGTGGCATAAACAGCAATCAAAACAACCAAAATGGCCGACATGCTTCCTCATATCAGACACACCCCAGCGAGACACATGCCAGGATTCCACACAAACACACAGTTTTACAGTATTGCTGCTCTTACACGCTGACATACATAAAACTTTCTTAAATGTAATAGCTAAGAAATAGCTTTGTGTTTAGCAGTACACTGTTGCAGACCAGAGCTGAGTTGTCCCCCCGTTAGTGCACTTTTTCTGCCCTCTTTCTCTCGCTATTTCTTTCTCCTTCACCCTCTGGGATATTTGCATTGTATTATGAAATTTCTGTATTTTAGACCGCGCACACACTTTAACTGTTTGATTTGGACCACTGCATTCATTTCATTCATCAGCACCATTAACATTTTGCTTGAGGTTTATCGACAATGTGCGGCCCGTTATTAAGGATGAGCTCACCACTCCAGCCTGCTGCTCTCCAGGCTGCATGGGAAATTAGATGTCTCAGGTAGACACGGTGATGTCATCCCTGGCTTAAGAGAGTGTGTCTCCAGGGAGACGGCGTTTCACTCGGCTGGCCCACCATCAAAATGACCTCACCTCTGCCTCCTGCCCTGCAGAATAGTCTCTCCTCATAACAGCAGCTCTGTGACTGCATTAGGAAAACCAAACCGACTCAAGATAATTTCTTTTTAATACTTCAGATGCTATGATGCTTATTGTGCAATAGTGCTTGGAAAATTTGTTTAATTTTCTTTCTTTCTCTTTTGCTAGGAAATGTCGACAGGGGGAGGAGATGCAGATGAATATGGTCCAAAACTCCTTCCCAGACCTGTTTCCCTCCGAGTGTCTGTTACCCTGGACCAAAAACAGTGCAACTCAGGTAAAAAAAAAAAAAAAAAAAAAAAAAAAAATCCTCTAGATTAAATTCATCTATACACATAAGGTACACATTTCATAGTTGCAGTTGTTAAATATTGATTTAATGCCTAAAATGTTATGGCTGAAATGATCAGTTTGACCTTATTAAAACAAACTTTATTACTTTATTTATTTTAAGTTGGCAGAAATTAATGGTAGCTAATTGGCCAACATTACTTAAGTTTACCCAGTGGCTTAGGTTTCATTTAAAGGGTGGACACACTGCTCATAGCATCTAACCCATCATATGATTAACTTTTTCATGTAAACATTATGTATGTGTAGGGCCAGTTCCAGCATAGTTCACAATTAAACTATGAATGGACTTTTCAGAAAAAAAAAATCTACATCAGCTGTGTATATATGAGCACATATATAGTGTTTATATAGTCTAATATCTATGCTTCTCAAACTGGGTTCTGGGGCCTTCTAAAAGCCAGTGAAACATAGTCATAGCATTCTGTTTTACAAATCTCCTTTAGGTATACAATATGGCCAAAATATGTGGACACCTGAACATCGCACTCATACATGAACCTTCTCACAACTTTTTCTAAGGGGCAGTGGTGGCTCAAGTGGTTAAGGCTCTGGGTTGTTGCCCGGAAGATCGGGGATTCAAGCCCCAGCACTACCAAGCTGCCACTGTTGGGCCCTTGAGCAAGGCCCTTAACCCTTTCTGCTCCAGGGGTGCTGTATCATGGCTGACCCTGCACTCTGACCCCAACCTCAAAGGCTGGGATATGTGATGAAAGGTTTTCACTGTGCTGTAATGTATATGTGACAAATAAAGGCTATTTCTATTTCTATTAAGCATGGTTAGGAATGTCTTTATATGATGTTATACTTCACTGGAACAAAGAGGCCTAAACCTCTTCCAGCATGACAGTGCCCCTGTGCACAAAGCAATCCCCACAAAACCATTTTTTTTAGATTGCTTTTGAAGAACTCATGTGGCCTGAACAGAGTCCTGACCTCAACCCCACCTAACAGCTTTGGGATGAATTAGAAGGCCATCTGTGAGCCAGTCCTCCTCACTTGACATCAATGCCTGATCTCATTAATGCTCTAGTGGCTGAATGGGCAGATCCATACAGCCACGTTCCAAAATCTGCTGGAAGCTTTCCCATTAGAGTGGAGGTTATTATAACAGGAAAGGAAGACTAGATGGAGGACTAAATAGAGTATCACTGTACACATTTAAACAGCATAACAAAGATTTAGTTACAGTTAAAGGCACCCCTGGCTGTAAAAAGTTTGAGAACCCTTGTTCTTTGTCATATAGTCTATCACTTCTCTTATCACTATTCACAATTATATCTTGGCAGCTTGGCATTGTTGGGAACTGTAATTCATTATATTAAACAGAACACCAGCTTCAGTGTTCAAATTGTTACCGCATCCACGTCACTCTTTTAGACTCTTGTAGTCATTTAATACAGTGTTAGATATTTAGCCAGCAACTGAGAGATGCAGGTATCAGAATTGTAAATTGGTGAGTTGGTGACAATTGTATAAACATTTGGCATCCTTTTGGTTCTTTTCACTCTCCTCCTGATCCCATACATTGATTTGCATAATTTCATAGCCAGAAGTGTTGAACTTTATTTTTAACTTGCGTTACTGAGACATTGCTTGATCCGTTTTATAGCGTGGGAGTGAGGATGTTTGGATTCAGATCAGACCAGATCAAAACACACTTTTCCAGAAGACATTACAATTCCTTACAGTGTAAAGAGAATAACTGCTCAATATGGAAACCACATAGGCTACAAACACTGTATTCCATTTGGAACAGATCACAGTCAGCAAAGAAGACATCCAAGTTATTCACTCGTTGTTTTCACTCTATGTTTCTGCTAAGGTTCTGGGCATAGTATAGGCTAGCACGAGCTGAGAACTGATTTTAGTTCTGTCACAAATGGTGACCCATACCTTATGGTCCTCCTCCTAGTCCAGTCTTTTGTAGTCAAAGGGAAAATGTGTTGTGTGTAAAACCTCCAGGTGCCTTTTAAACACTGAAACAGCATATGTTTACTGATATATACAGTACATATTTCCAAGGGCGTTTTAACAGTTTCAGTCACTGTCATGAGTAAATATTGCTATTCATTTTAAGCACAGACTATATGAAGTATATAGGTTGCAGCATTAGTATTTCATTTGGAACTCAACCCAAGCCTATAGCTTGTAGTGATTCGTGACTGACAGTGTCTTATATTCTCATGTGTACATATTTTACCCAAGTATTAACCTTGGTACCCAATAGGGAAATTAGGCTGCTTGTTCTGCCACAGTAGAGGTGGCCGACAGTAAATTTCACACCTGTTACATGCACAAGAATAAACAAGCCATTACGAAAGCTAGAGGTGCCTATAAGTTTGAACTGCAGTAGTTTCAAAATATTGATTGTTCAATATTTGTTCCAAGTTTTTATAACCAACAGCTAACAAAAACATATATAAAAGTTAAATGTACCATTACATGCTGAGGATTCTTAAGTGAAGGGGAAAATTCACTCCCCTGCAAATGCTCAGTGAGTTTGGTCAGAAATTTTGAACATGGACGAAATTAAATGTGCAGCATTAGCCAGTAATATAAAACTTGTGTTGCAGAAAAGGCTTAGTGGCAAAATTGTTAGTAATCTGGCTATCCTGAATTTAAGAAACTTCCTCCCCCTCTATAGCACACACACACACACACACACTCCACAAGCAGCCATGGTAGGCTGGCAGTAAAAAGTAAACATGGTCAGTATGTCAACTTATCTCTCCGCTATTTACACTGTTTTAATGCCATGGCAACCATTTTTATTGTATTAAATTTTGTTTGCTATGTTATGCAAGCTGATGAGAGCTTGCATGCATCACATATACTGTCCTGATGAACTAAATCTACATCCAATCTCTATATTTACATGGCCTCTGTGAAATTGAAATAAAGAAAAGGTGACCAGTATTTTATTTTTTCTGATAGTCCTGTAGGCATTGTCAATCTCTAGTTGTGCCCCAAATGATGTACTATACTCTATACACTTACACTATGTACTCTACCATGTAATTTAGAAGAGATAATGAAAGATAATGTTCATTATCTTCTCAAATGAAGCATGGTTTGTTTTCATTATTAGTATAATAATTTAGTATAACCAGTTTACCACTAAATGAGCTTAAATACAGTGGAATACAGTGAATTTTTCAGGTCTTGTCCACCTGAGAGCTACATAAGCATAGCTGCAACCGTTGAATGCATGTCAAATATTCCACACTTTGTTTTTTCATTTGAATAAGTACATCATCGAGGTACTTGAAGTGCACTTCTTCTTGTTGGAATTTTCAGTGAACACACTACTCACACTATTTATACTACAAAATGTCATAGAATAATTCATAATTATGCAGTTTGGGATCCACCTTTTTTTTACTTAGCTGTAGGGTTTTGAAAATGCTGACCCAGGCTTTCATATGTTTGTACAAGTGTCAGAAAGAAATGAGAAAAAGCAGCATCAGATGCTTGTTAACATCCTATATAGCATCCTAATTATGGATATACAATTAAACTCCATTTAGTCCTTATTACAATTTTCATTAAATTCAACAAATTTGATCTGTGAGATTGGTATCGTGAGTTTGTTATTTCTATGTTTTAATTGTCTGATCAGTCTCTGATAATGCTGAGAGTTCTATGCTCTTTGATTCCCCATCACAGGCAATTTGATTAAGCTACAAAAACAAACACACAAACAAAACCATGAAAGCTTAGTAGATAATGTTGTAGGGTTGTTATGCTCCCTTAATTTTGTCTTTAATATTGATACCAAGTAGTGTGTAACCATGTGCTATACTGTACCAGTAGAATTATATGGCAAAATAAAATGAAGAATATAAATGAAATGAAAATAAATAAAACAAAATAATTTAGCAGCCAGTGACAGGAGAAGATATGGTTCAGCTGAAATTAATGATCCAGGCATGGAGACCATCTAACACAGTGGCCAGCATTTCTCAGCAGAGCCCTTCTTATAACCTCATGGCCAGAAATCCTTCTCAGCACTTATCAGATGAGCATGCTATGGATGCTGTGTTTTTATATGCATCTGAGTGGCTCCTCTAGGCTGATAATGACTAACGAGATAGGTTGCCATGTTCAGTTCCTCCAGTCTCAGCAGCCTCTGGGCAGGGATCTGTTCATGCAAATTTACAATCTGTGAGAGCCTCCTGAAGATAGTCATGGCACAGCATCAAATGCACTCTTCCATATGGTGCTTGTGATTGCAGAATTTGCAATGCCACTCTTATAGTACTGGAGCAGTTTCTCCAATCTATAGATGATGGATACTCTGTTAGGGTTAATACCCGACTTATGCTGATAGGGAACCTGGTCCAGAACAAAGGCCTGTCAAAGCAGGCCCTTATAGGAGTAGGTGAAGGTTTCATGAAGACAACATGGCCAAATGATGTCTGTCTGGTACAATCTTTAGGCACTGGGCACACCTCAGATTTTTTCTAGTCCCTTATCAGTCTGCAAAAAGGGTCCCAAATAGAGACTCCCCCTGACCAGCACACTTATACACATCCTTGAATCCCCCTTACCCCTCAGTGATTCCACTCAGTGCAGGATTTACTAGAGAGTCCTACTGGTAGCCCCAAGATGGTCAGCAAGACCTTAATCAGAAGATTTTGACAGCTTCCTGCACATCAGATATCCTGTGCTCGATGTATGGTGAGATTTGGCAGCCTTAGTCTGTGTCCACGGATCTGGTCCCTTGGGCTAAATCACCCAGTGAAGACTGTAAACTAGCAGTTTCAGGAATCACATGAATTCAAGAGCACATAGAGCACAGGCCTTCAGTAGAGATTGTTATGTGAAAGGTGTTCAACTTATTGTCCCTTTGAATGGTCAGATTCTTAATATTTTAACATTGTACCACAAATCTTTCAGCCTTCATAGTATATGTTGTCTCTCTATGGCATGGTATTGCCTTTCGAAAGGAGCAAGGTCCTTTCTTAATCCATGGTCACCTAGGAGCCCTGCAAGGGACATATACTTTGTGCAGAAGTCCCTTAAAGATACTCCTTATGAGCATTCTATGTAAAGGCAGCACCGGGTGGCGGACATCATCACCTTGGCCTTTAGACAGGCTGGACTGTGACATGCCACTCTACATGAACTGTCTCCTCAACACAAGCTTTATTTAGAGGCGTCCCACTTAAGAAGTCTGTGCTGCTGCTACCTGGGTGTCACCATGCACTTTCTCCAGATTGTACAGGGTTAAGTTTGGCTCTCCCACTGTAGTAAATGTGGTCGTTGTCTCTGAGCAACTTTTTTAGGGCTGTGTTATGCTAAGTCATTTTCCTCATGACATTCATGGCAGATATTATCCAGGTGTTACACACCATCCCAGTTAGAAGAAGTGAAATATAATGCTAGTTAATGACCCCCATATAACCACCAGGGTGTCTTGTCGTTTGGAATGAGAAAGTTCAAGGGAAGGATTGCTATCTGATGGAGTTATTTTGGGTGAATACCTCATCTCTAATGACCTTCTTGGAAAATCTTAGTAGAAGAAGTTGTTTAGGTTTACCTGAAAAACGTCTTGGGTTAATATCCTGGGTTAATAGAATTACAGTTACATAATGTTTATATACAGTTGTAAAAATGCCGTTACTGGACTCTTACTCTTCACTCCTTGCAGTTTTTCATAACATGTGAATGTAACAAAGATATTACTTGAAATACTCCTGTTACATGCATCATTTTTTGTTTAAAATTTATCATTTGATCCTTCATCCATGAATAGACTGCATTTGGAATTCATTTACTATGCTTGAATTGCCCCAAATGATAAATATGGCCAATATGGCACATATGTTAAACATATTGTGGCTTTGTGTATGCAGTCAGGAGGTGAACTGAGTTAATAAATGGCTAAGTGAGTGTCTGAATTAGTGGATTAAAGAAAGACAGGTGAAATGGAAAGTTCCTTGAGTGCTATTTTGAGTGATCTGTTGAGTGAAACAGTTTGAGAGACTGACCCAGGCTCTTGCTCATGCAGACATGATGACCATGTGGCTGTATAATTACCATCAGTTGTGTGTAGGGGTGTGTGATGTAGAGAAAGGCCAGATCAGCAGGCATTGTACAGTGTGTGTTTGTGTGTGTGTGTGTGTGTGTAAGAGATAGTAAGGAGACTTGGCAGACTGTGGTTCTCTCTCTCTCTCTATCTCTCTCTCTCTCTCTCTCTCTGTCTCTTTCTGTGTGTGTGAGTGTGTGTGTATGTGTGTGTGTGTGTCAGAAAGGCCAGCTTGGACTTGTGCTAAAGGCTGAAATTGGAGCAGCACGCAGCAGAGTGGTGGAGCTTGGGGCAGTATTAGAGTTGGCTGTGCCCAGTCTCTTAATGAATCTCTTTCAAGCGTTTCTTTTTACTCGGCAAAACTCTTTCTACCCCCATAGTTAGTAATTATGCGGTTTAATACAAGCACACACATAGGCTTAATGTTTACTGAAATGTTTTCAGTTAAATGATAAGGGCCACAGTGGGGGTGGGGTGTTGAAAGTATGAATAGAATGAAACACTTGTTTGAACGCTGAGAAACCAATTCACAACATACGTTCCGCTATAAACAGACTTTTCATATACAGCATTCTGCTATCATTCAAATCAGCATCAAATTAATCATATACGTAAATAATTTCTAAACCCATATCTAAAATCCAAAACATTTCACTCTTCCTCCAAATTACAACTGCTGTATCCGTTGCTGTATCCTTAACACCACAAGCTCCCAAACCCCCGTAGGTGGATCCAGACATAACATATCTAACTCTCATAACCACATACTGTTTTTACTGTGGTTACTGAATAATTCATAGCAGTTACTGAGTAATATGTTTTAAGGTGCATAACTGCATAATAAGTTTAGGGAATTAAAGATGGTTTGTATACCCTTGCTGCAGGCTCTCTCATGCACTGAGTAATCAATAATCATATTCAGGAAATATTTGAATAGTGAATTTTCTTGAACATCAGACATTGATGTGAATAAATTTCAGTTTAACTAGGTAGTACACATTTTCTGTTTTAATGCTAGGCTAAGAAAATCAATAACCCACAGGTTTCCTAAAAAAAATACATAACTTTGGCATTGCATACTTTTGCCATGTGGCAGAGGTGGCTGTAAGTGCAAAGTATGTTTATTTACATAGGTCAGGTAGCAAACCATCCAAAATGACTAGACAAGTATCAGTGTCAGTAAGCAAAATCTCTGCCAAACCAGGATCTCAGGAAACAAAGGATAATAGAGTTTGAATATACCTGCATATCAGTAAACAAGGTTGGCACATCAGGAGCAATGAATATTGGCACTATTTTGCACTCAGGATATGTTTGGTGTGTGCTCCTATAGTGGTAAGTGGTGATTGACTCCAGGCGTGTTTAATCAAAATTCATGTGACTGTGAATGTGACAGTGAGTGTGTGCTCCCAGCAAGAGTCCAAGGCGACCATGTCTGTAGTCTGTCGAGACAGTCCTGTTTATAGGCAGGAGAGCTGACTGGGGGTCAGAGTCCCTCATATAAAAGACAACTTTGCCTGGAAGTGTTATTTAACTAAAAATATTTATTGCAGTTGCTGCATCTCTGCAACACAATCACTACTAGTGAATGCTTAATTTAGATCCTCTGACATTTTGCATCAGTCCATACAACTTGTAACATTCAACCTCCAAATTAATACACTATAAAGCCAGTAATCTGTTGTGTTTTTCAGTACACTAGTTAACAGTGATTATGGCAGATATATTATAGCAAGTCATAGTTGAAAAGTGTGAAGGGGTCGCTCTATATTTTAGTATGGCCATAAGGTCAGTGTTTTTGTTTTTAAACAATATTTAACATTAACAACTTTTTTTCTCTGGCTTTTTTATGTTTTATGTGTTGTTTTATGGACAGGGCTCGTAAAGATCTCAAACATTACCCAACTCTTGACTCAGATTGGTCTTATAAAATTATTGTTACAAGAAACAACAGCTACATGAAGGTCGGCCTAAACATTATTGACTACGGGTTGTAACATAGCTTGCTTGATATAATTTTTGCTGTGTCTTTGAGTCAGTTAATTTATTCTTATTAAACATCAGTCTACTACATAGCTTCTGAACCGTTTTTCTGCTGGTTACATTTTCAAAAAGTGTTACACATGAATTCTAGCATTTTACTAGCATACTTTTATGTGTTCACCAAATCAGACATCTGGTTACTCTTTTGTTCTCATTTTTAAATAACTCCATAAACCTTTTAAATGGTTTTCACATTTCACACTATTTTTAAGGTAAATTGTCTACTTAACATATAAGGCCAAACAAGGCTCTGCTATCTGATTTGACTCACACTTGACCCTAATTTGACATTAGCATTACCAAAAAACTATTGCACTTCTCTACTGCCTGCTCTGCTGTTGTTCATGACTTAGGGGAGGATTCAGTCAGGCTTTCAGCTTTTGTGTTTCCATGGTTGGAAGGCGTGGAGCTGTGAAGTCACAGCTATAGAAGCAGGTTGGTACCTCTGTGACCTTGTGCTCCTTGCTGGCCTGTGTGAACGGTGTCTTTGCACTCTTATGGGCCTGACAGGCTTTTCATGGAGCTGCTGCAGTGGCCATAACAAAAGGAGCATTTCAGCTGTTTGTCTGTCCCTACCTTGTAGATATGAGGGGTTGTATGCTCTCGCTTCTCACAGCTTTGACATCATCACCTCCCCCATCTTACTGCTGAATAAAGCAAGCAAGTATTGCATCACTCAGTATATTCTGCTCTTTGGAAGAAAAAGGTTTTATAACACAGGCAGCTGGGAAAATCGGTGTAAACTTTGCTTGGTCATGTTAATTAACTTGATGTACATCTGACATAATGCCAGTGGTATTTAGAAAACTTTGTATTTATTTATTTTTTTATTTCACTGGTTTACATTCCATTTTGATTGAACACTTGTGGATTCTTTTGGACTAATCATTTACAAACAGAGCAGAAATGGCTGTCTGTTTTTCTGAACATTGTTATGATTATCAACAAGAGGGCACTGTTCTCCAGATATGAAATAGTACAGAACATTAATACAAAAAACGTCAGATACAAGAAAGTCATCTATGCAGTGTCAAAGAAATGTCTACTGTTTTATAACAATACTTTATAATACTTTATAATACTTTAATAATTTCTTTACTCTACAAAGAAAGGCACCTACTGTGACCGTCATGCTATGTTTGACTCTTCATAATATGAGTAAAATGTGTACAAGGTGGACTTTAAGTGATGGGTGAGTTGTTAGCAGGTTTATTCGAGTGGAGCCATGAAATGGGGAAAGGCCCTGGCTGCTGACATGCCATTGTTTTAGCTGTGTTTTTAAGGAGCTATTTCAGTCGTGAGAAATCGCTTCTCCCAGACCCCACATTTGCAGTGTCATGATAGATTTTCATGACAAAGGCAGCGTGGCAGACCTGCTGTCTCAAATCTCTATTGAATGTGAGAGCCACAGCCCTTGTATTATTTGTATAAGCGGTGCCGCTGCCATCAGACTCCTGCCTTGATCCGCTTTCACACTTCAGTAAATCCATATGCAACAAAAGGGCTTCATCTCCCATATTAGTTAAGCATTAATTAGTTATTTACAATTCTCTCTCTCCACACACACATACACACACAAACACTAGCTTAAATCCTCCAAGATGTCTTATTTTCAAAAAATGTGTGTGTGATTTGTAGCTTGGGCAAAAAATACACAGTTTTAGAGAGACTTCATGCCTCATTCCTCTGTGAAGGCATTGCTGCAGCCGATATTTTTGTGTTTACATTTGTCTCAAATAAGTATCTTATCTCAACCCTATACTGCTGCATTTACTTATGTAATCATCCCTATACGTATGGTCTCATAGTAATTATGTAAGTTTTGACCATGACCGCCAGTGTATTTATGGAGCAAATTACAGCTCTAAACACATCTTGACATCATGCTTTATAGTTCAAGGACTGCTGCAGGTTATCCTTCTCCCTCGGCACAGACTAAGAACATGCTGCAATATTTCAAGGCAAGAGAGAAGGTATTATTAGCCTAAACACTCATACTCTTTCCCTGCACCATGGTTTGTCCTTTCTTTATTTGCTGAGCATGCTAAATTTGTTCCCCCAAGAGCAGATTTGGCTTTGTGAATCCCCTTCCCTAGAGATTGTGTTTATGTCTGCAAGCAGCAGCTCTGATTCCAGTGAAGCATTACATGGAAATGACCCATATTCCACACCCCTTTATATCATGTGATGAGAGTATAAATGCAAATTAGACCTTTTACTTGTCTAGGTCAATTATGGCATTCATTTATGGCATTTACCCCACAGCATGCTGACATACATAGTTCGTTTTAATATGATGCTTTAAATGTCTATGAGTAAAATGTCTTAGGACTATTATGCTGCTCATGTCCTATTTATCCTACAACATGTATTAACTTACTCATTCTCTCAGACTATAATATGTAAAGTGTACATGATTTTTATTATTGTCTTGTACTGTAATAATATAGCGTTAATGTTAGTACCTTAATATCTAAGCTGTATGTTTGTGTGTGAGATGTTTTAAAGGTAGTTGGATGATGAACTTGTGAAATAAAATCCTGTTGCACTTTGGATCGTGAACTCAGTCCCAACCATCTCCACAGGGGCGCAAAAACCCCTGCTTCACATAGCAGCTTGCACAGCTTTCCTAAAATGGCCTTATGGCATGGAAAAATCAGCAACGGGCCTGTTTATTTCCTTTTCCTGTTTACTTCCTTGCCATAATCATTTAGATTTAATTTTGGCTACATTTCGATTGTGTTTCTTCTTGTTAAGAGAGTTTTGACATTGTTTATGCTTCGCAAAATACTGCAAGACAGTGCACACAACATACAGTCATATATTGTGTGTGTGTGTGTTAAATAATAAAGGCAGCTGGCTTGAAATAATGATAAGGAATTATCTTGCTGACTGTAAATTTGATTCATGATGACTAGTCCTGTACAGCTCCGATAAAACAACTTTTTGATAACACAAATCCAAGCAAGCAACTCACAAAGATCCAATCCAATTCACAATTCACTATGTAAGAAAAATAATATATAATTATCTAATTAAAATATGATTAAACACAAAAATGTTTTACAAATAAATGGAACATACTGTAAAAAGTATAAAGATATATAGCCCATATAACATATAAACCATAAAATATACAAGGATATATGATAATACTTTGAGTAATGTTTTTTGTCAGTTTTCTTCATTGTTCTGAAATATGTACACATACTTTGGGACTAAAAGTAAAATACTGCAGTCATTTCTGTCTACTTGTTTTAAATTAAGTCAAAACAAAAGAAGAAGAAGAAAAAAATCTTCTACTAAACTATTTTAATGAACATAGCCAATAATTGCTAGCAAAGTTTATTAAGCATTCAATCATTAAATTGCAATTTCATCATTAAGTTGAAAGCCTAAAGTGTGTAAAATGGTTATAAGTTATACAATAAGTGCATTAAGGGGAATGAAGTTAAAGTCACAAATTGTTAAAAGGATATTGAGAAAATCACATTGGTTAGATTTACCCTGGATGTGATATATTATGAATAAGTTGCTATAGTTTATTTCAGACACTATAACAGGGCACAGACAGAGAGAGAGAGAGAGAGAGAGAGAGCGAGAGAGAGAGAGAGAGGGTACAGAGAGAGAGAGGCGGATCTGGATTCTTAGCAGTCACAGACACAGCAGTCACAGGCCTTCTGGTGTTTCATTTAAGCACATGGCTGAGATTTTGTGCATGTGTGTGTGTGTGTGTGTCTGACTCATATACAGGTCAGCATGACCATCACCCAGCTAACCCGAATTAAAGAGCAACAGATTGTACATTGTACTCTTGCACTTTCTTTTTTCCTGAGTGTGTAACATTGGTGTTGTTTTATTTACCAGAAAAGTAACCATTTACATAGCCATTTCATTTAAACATTTCCAAACTTTATATATAAGTTTGGAAGGTTGTCCGATCACACCCAGTATGACTTTCTATGAAGAAATCTTTCCCTCATCAGAAATGCTATATTTCCATCAGAATTCAGTGGTTGCTAGCTATAATTCAAGGCAGATTATTGCACTCGTGAAGCCACTCCTTATCACAGCAGCTGCTGTTTTATTCTTTTTTTCTTGGCTTCTTAAATCAAATATATTGAAACACAATTAATTTTTTAAAAATGTTGTTATAAATCTATAAAGTTGGCTCTTTAAATAATAGTAATACTGTATAAGCATGGTGATATGAACATTCAAACACTTTTTCACTTATTTTCTTTCCGCTTCTCCTATTATGTCTGATACAGCTCTAATGAGAGCCAACCAGAGGTGCCCTTTTAAGGTGCCAGAATGATATCACTTGGCTTCTCTTGATTTGTCAGAGCAGGTTCTTTACTCTTCCAGATTGCTGACTTCCTCATCCAGCTACAGAGAGCAAGACCAGCAGCCAGAGGAACCTTATTTCAGCCACCTATATTTAAGACTATTTCCTTCTTCTTGTGACCATAGGTGATGATAGGTGTATATATTGGCTATTAAACAAAGATCCATATCTGAAAACAGATTCTGCTTTACCATTGCCCCACACACTTCACACTCAGTAGACAAACTCATAAAAACTCAAATGCATGTTGCAGGGCCACTTTGGATGGTGCCAAGAGAAAAATATCATATGACAATAACAGGGTTATAGCCCTCCATACTGGACAACTCTTCAGCCTTGGCAGTACCTTGATATCCTGTGCATGAAAACCTTAAAAAGGAGGGCTGACAAAATCCAAGCTCTTGATGGAGTATGGCACATACCTTAATGGAGTAAACGCAAACTCAAATCTCACTATTCTCATACCCTTCACTAAACTGCCCAAGAGTTAATAGCTGGTCCATTGTTCCTTCTGACTCTAAGCATACTTATAGTGTGTACTAAACTATAATTTGGCCCCTTTTTTAAAAATAGGACAGATCCTTGTTTGCCAGTCCAGTGAGGTTCCAAACTTGAATCTCTAGATGAATCTCATCCACCCCTGCAGCCTACTTGCTATGAAGCTGTGTAACCACATTTGCATTAATGGCATGTTGCAGATGCCCTTATCTAGTGTGACTCAAAGAAGTTGCTTTTTAGTTTATGTTTGTTCAGTAGGCCAGGGTCTGAGAATACCATCAAGCTTAAGCCCTGTTAGGTGGAGGTTAGACTGAAATGTTTGGACAGCCTGAGGAAGTTGATTCTACTACCTGGGTGCCAGGACAGAGAAGAGTCTTGATGCATGTCTTCCTTGTACCTTGATGGATGGTTGAGCCAATGCTGGATGCTCAAAGGGATTGTGGTGAAGAGCAGGGTGTGATAAGTGCCTTCATGTAGGAAGGGGCTGGTCTGTTTGTGGCTTTGTAGGTGAACATCAGTGTTTTAAATCTGATGTGGGCCACTATAGGAAGCCAGTGGAAGGAATGCAGCAATGGGGTGATGCGGGACAACTTGGGAAGATTGAAAACAAGCCTTGTAGATGCATTCTGGATCAGTTGCAAGGGTCACATAGTACACTGTCGCAGGCCTGCCAAGATTTTCTTGCAACACTCTAGTCATTAGATAACAAGAAACGACCATAGTAACATCAGCCACAGGTATAGTCTCCAAAACAACAGAGATTTCAGATTTCAGACAAACAGAGCTCTCCTGTAGGATCTCCAACCTCTCCTGTGGGATCTCCAAAATAGGAGAGATGCTATACTCAGTTGAGAAGTTTGGGAGCAGACCTCATTTTATGTAACTGAAAGACCAAATACATCTAGTTTCTACCTTTAACGAGCAACTTAAGCAATCTTAAGCTGTTTCTGTAGGATCTTCTTGGTTTCAACCTACTGCTGAAGCTGAGCCCCACCAAGAGTTAACAAAGCATGTACATGACATTACCAAGAACAGGACTCTAAAATTTCTAAAAGGACAAGAACACATTTTTCTCACATTGTGTTTGCTCACACATTTTGGTCGAACATACATATACTCACCCAGCCTATTTGGCAAAATGTGTTAGATCGGATGAGACCAAGGTAGACCTCATTCTTATCTAAATCTAAAATCAATTTTTGTTGCAAAGACAAGACCACTATCACCCGAGGAACACTATATCCACTGTAAAACATGGGGGTGCAACATGCTTTGGGGCTACAACATTTCTAACGAGAAGGAAAATTTCAGTTTCCAGCATGATTTCAGTTTCCCACAGCATAAATCTGGGTCAGAAAATGAATTGGTTCAGAAAAAGAAGATCAAGGTTTTTGCCTAGTCAGTGTCCAGAACTAAATCCTACTGAAAAGCCATGGAAAAGGCTGTATACAGGAGATCCCCTTGCAATTTAATAGATTTGGAGCATTTTTGCAACAAAGAGTTTGAATCAATATATGCTAATTTGGTAGATTTTTACACAAAAAGACTGTGTAATAATTATGAGGTGTGCACAGATATAAAACCAGGTTATTGTAAGATTTGTTTTCCTTTTGAATTTTGTGTGGACTTTTGCCTCTCAACTGTGTGTTTCCAACTGGAGTGTCTATAAATGCCAGAGTCACTCAAACATCGCTGTCAGTATCGGTATGTGATCTCAACACAAATTCATTCAATCCTCTCATATAGCCACTGATCAGATCTGTACTTTGGTACATGACAGCATTGCTTTAGTCTGGCCTCTGTTGATGGAAAATATTTTAAGCAAAATATTTTGCTTTAAACATATTTAGTAACTTAAGAAGCATACTATTAAACACTAATCTATAACTGCTTGGAAATTATAAATAGAGCCATGGCTGCACCGGAGTTGCCCTAAAGCTGTATGAAACAGCTGCATGGCTCAGGATATTGCATCTCCTTTTAGCTTACAGTACAGGAAACAATATGTCATGAAGAGTCAAGATAGGTGTATATGCTATGTACATATGTACTGTATGCACTGTGTATATGTGTTTCTTACTAAAAGCCTATGCGTAAACTGTGGAGTGGTAGTTAGATCTTGCCTGCCGTCTTCTTTGGCCTATGTGCTGGTTAGTTTTTTTGTCTTTTGTTGCCGGTCAAGGCCAGTGTCTCTAAGGCTGCCTATGTTTTGGGAATGGCAGAGACTTTCTTATCAAAGGGTTCTATTGATTTCAGTGTATTTCTTGCTAGCTGTGATAAGTATTAGCGTCTGCCTGTCTGTTCTGCTATCCCTGGCACTTCATGTGAACTGTGAAATTATTAGTGCAGAGCAAATTGTCCTCACAGTGTTATACTTAATGTTAGATTCATAGACATGCAGTACATTCAGAGAGACACAAAAAGAGAGAGCCAGGCAAAGAGACAGAAAGTTAAACAGTGATCGTGTCTGTGAGACATGTGAGGGATTTTCAAGAAAATCATACTTTAAGAGAAGATATTCCTAAAGCAGGTCAGGGATGCCAACAGCTCCCTGTCTGACACACTCACAGATTCTCTGAGGAAAAGAGAATATTAAATTAAACTAATATAAACATTTCTGTCTTAATTTAAACATTTCAAGACACATCTAGCCTGGAAAAAGCAAAGTATGCTGGAATATGTATGTGTGTGTGTGTGTGTGAGTGTGTGTGTGTGTGTGTGTGTGTTTCTGGACATTTGCTCAATAATAAAAGTTGCATTTCCTAAGCCAGAGTTTCAGTTTAGTCCAAATTTCCTTTCACTGATATTAATATATTTTGGGAAGCTTTCATATCTAGAAATGGTGAATACGCAGAAATGATTATTTTTATCAAAAAATAATCATTTCAGCATGCAAACTCTATCCTGCAGCATGTTATTAACAGCACATCTCTTAAAGAAATGTCTTGTGAACAGGATGTTGGTGCATACTTTAATATTTAGGTATTTAATATGATTCAGTATATCTACCACATATTCTTTTTTTTGGATAAATTTAGAAGCCATGCGTTGCCATTTCAAAACTGCAGATTGTCACGTCTCCCTCACATACACTCTTCCTCTGTCTAATTTTCTCTCTCACACCCACTCATCCCTTACTGCTCCCTTTCTACTCTCACTCCCTTTCTCTCTTTTATCAGCTCAAGTATCCATTGTCCCCTATGAGGCTCCGCTGATGTCCTCTGTGCTCTGGGGACAGATGTTGCCTTTGCCATGCTTCATCAATTTATTTAGACACCTCTCCTTGTAATCTCAACTTTCACTGAAACTGATAAGTCTTTGATATGTTAAGGAATAAGGCTTTTTTTCTTGATCATGTGTATTATGCAAATGTAAGTGCAGACATACATGTTCTTAGTTTGATTTGAATACAATGTCACCTTCTAATGGAAATCCCAATTCTATTTAAATGTCATTGTCCCAGGAGATGTGGTTTAAATATACTATTAGTTTTGTAATATGACCAAGAGCACTTAGTGCACTGGAACAAAAAAAAAAGTGTATTTCTGCCTTGTTCAGGTCTTCAGAGAGGAAAGTGAAGTATGGAAGTCACACCATCCTTGGGTGCCTTTTTGAGGGAAGGTTTACATGTTGTCAGCAGATAAAGTTACTGTAGGTCTTTTCCCTGACCTTAGCTCCTCAGTGCTTTATCAGGAGTTTTTATTAGAAGGGAAAGCTTTTCTTACGGGAAAAAAACACGGCATGTTTCCAAGGCCACAGGAGGAGTCTGACTTTCAGTCTCATACAGACATTGTCCTGGTACAACTCCAGACATATGTACAGGCACTTTCAGCTATATAGGTCTTCAGAAATATTTAGCTGAGCAACTACATTTACATTTTTCAAAAAGAGATA
Organism: Hemibagrus wyckioides; assembly: GCF_019097595.1. NCBI lineage: Eukaryota > Metazoa > Chordata > Actinopteri > Siluriformes > Bagridae > Hemibagrus > Hemibagrus wyckioides. The sequence continues at coordinate 14,500,762 of NC_080715.1, forward strand.
AAGAAATTGGATGGACATTTTCTGCCCAGCAGCGCGCTGAAGAGAGCAGTATGAATTTCCAAGCCAGACGAGTCACGCTGCCTGCCATCACTCCGCTCTGCCTGCAGAAGCGGGTAGGAACACAAACACTTTCTTTTAAGCTCAAACAATCAACTAACTTCTGTTTTTTTTCTTAAGACAAAAGTGTAGCAAACCAAAAAACTATCTAACATTTGTTTGATTGTTTACATGTGCTTGTTTCGTCAGCTATTCTCTAATGCTAGACATGGTTTAGACTCTGGTTTTCCTGTGTTGTGGTGTGTTTGGAAGGCTGGTCTTGTGGTGGAAACTGTAGACATTTATTCCCTCCCCAGAGTTTCCCATACTGGAGAGCCTGATCATGCAGGAGATTTGGGAAGAGAAACATTTCATTTAATTCCTGCTCCTCCTTTGATTAATCTATATTTTCCATATAATTGAAATTGTAATGATCTGTCAGATCTGCTTTTTAGTATCATGAGGCTACATTAATACAGTTCATTGAATACGAGTTATGCATCCACGTGTAAGTGCTTAGCCAAAATGCTGTGTTTCTGCTGGAAAACCAGATCATTTCACGGTCCTTCATAATGAGGACTCATCAGTGCAGATTAGAGAGTAATCCAGTGAGACAAGGTGCAGTGGAACAGGTTAGATTCACGCACTTGTCCTGCGGTGAGACAGGCTACAAGAAAGTAGGTTTTGTGAGAATTTGGAGTGAGGTTGGGGATCAAGAGCATGTAAGAAATTTCAGCCAGAGGTTAAACCCTTAAATTCTCAGGATTCTGTGCTTCCAGATTCTTGTACCCTACTTTTTTTATATAAAGACTATATATGTCTTTTCTAGTTACTTTTGTAATATTTTTTGAGATGAATAACATAATAATAAACCGGAAACGGTTCAAATCATGTGGAGAACATTCAGAAGAAAGCCCATATATTGATCCAAAATATTCAGCTTGTGTAGTTATAAAATGCAATTTCAAGTTGAGTGCATGAGACATGTCGCAGCTGTTCAGACATGTCAGAGCTGTTTGGGACCTTGCCATTCACGTTGAGAACAAGAGATGGATAGATGGCAAGAGACTGAGGGAGCACTGGATAAGTACTGGTCAGGCCAAGGGCAGTTGTCTGATTCTCAGATAAAGATGCAGCTGTGGGCCGAGGGATCATGATAACAGAAGGCCAGACCCTAGTGAACTGGTCTATACTGTGCTGTCCTTGAGTTTAAGACTATTAAGCATCTCTACTGGATCTTGGCAGTAGGGCTAACCTGAAAAACACATACTGTGGTCTTCATTCAAGTTCACCAGGTCAGTACACAAAGTTCTGCAGTGTGCAGGGTTAAATGCCATTTCTGACACTTTTAAGTGATTAAGCATACTGAGATTGCAAACACTCTCACACGTCCTCATGAACTGGATAAACTCTCAATCCTGAAAATTATGAAACTTCAGATTAAAAAATTTTTCCCAAACCATCTCTTTGTATACATTTTACAGCATTTGGCTGATGTCCTTATCCAGAGAAACTTACATTTTATCATGCAACAGAGCAGTTGAGGGTTAGGAGCCTGGCTCTGGGGCCCAGTGGTAGAAGCTTGGTGGTTCTAGGATTTGAACTCACAGCTTTTTAATCAGCAGTCCAACAGTTTAGCCACTAAGCTAAACTTACTTCCCTTCTTCTTCACCTTCATCTCAAGAAGTTACATACATACATGCTTTACCAGGATTTAAATCTAAAGTAGAATAGAATGTGCTTAGCTCTATTCAGAGATATAACAATGATTACTACTGATAGTATTTTAGTTCTAAATTTCCATTTTCACAATATGGGCAGATGATGATGCACTAGTATCCATCAAGAAAAGTGAGGTGTATTTATTTATCTGAGAAAACCACCATAAAATGGGGGTTGAAATGCCATGTGATGGCTTTTATTCTTAAGCATATGCAGTGTTTGTGTTTTGTTAAGGCACTATACACCCCTTAGGCAAGATTCACTCTTCGTAAGTACGTGTCTAAAGGTTTGTAAAACAGCAATACCTCCACGTGAACTAATTAGGAACTGGAAAGAAAAAACACAATTTTCATCAATGCAGTATCTTAATTGCATTGAACGATGAGATGCCGACAGTTGGTGCATAAAGCTGTCATGGGTGTAATCAGGTTACTGCTAATCTTATTTCCTTGTTTAACTGAGCGATAGCCGGAGGGAGACAGTCTCTCCGTGTTCTACTCTCCCCAAGTATGCTCTGCTTCAAAGCTTATCTCTGCACACAGAGAGCCAGACACCCATTATACACATACTATTTAACGCTTGACTTGTGGACTTCCTCTATCCTCTCAGGTTTTAGAATGTGCTGAATGGAGCAGCTGAGTGAGTTGTGCATGTGTCTCTCCATGTGTGCTTGAAGTGTATGATTGTATGTGTTAGAGGTACACCAGGAGCAAACAAAGCCCCGAACCTGACCTGCACCCACTCTTCATTCCCACTTACCTTTCAGAGAGAGTAGAACTGAACACACTCAGAAACAGAATGTAGACATGCTTTTACTTTAGTTGGCTGCTATGTCAGTAAACAGAAAATTCATTGATCTTAGATAATCTGTAATGTGAAAGTGGGGAGTGACTAGTAACAGTGGTAACTAACATTTCACGTCATAAAATGGAAACTAACATGACGAATGTTATATGATCATTCAAGAGACCCTTAGGTATTTGGAAAAAAAGAGGAAGAAAAGAAAAGAAAGAGGAATTCTGTATCACAGATTGGAGAACAAATAAAAACCTTGTCATCTATTCATTTAGCAGATGCTGCTTGGCAATGCGCCTTACAGATGAGGAAATATAAGCAATGGGATATATCAAGCAGAGGACAATACAAGTAGTGCTACCATAAAAATAATAATAATTAAAACTTTTATGTAGAAGAGCAACGTACACAGAGTCGAGGTGTAAGAGCTAGTGAAAGTGCATTTTTTTCTTTTTGGAGTGGTCAAAGTTGTATGTAGAAAAAATCTGAAGCCCTGTGTGGGTGCATGTAAGTGTGTGTGTACATGAGAGAGAGAGAGAGAGAGAGAGAGAGAGAAGGACAGTAGATACTACTGAATGCAATTCTTTGTGCCCAGTGATAGCACACAGCACTGCTTGCACTGCCCTTACAGATGTTTTATCTACACTTTTAACACACACACACACACACACAAAGAGAGCGAGAGGAAAAAGATTTAAAAATCACTAACTAAAGACTAAACACTTAAAGTTATTAAGTCACTAATTAAAACATTGCAGCATTGCAACAGACGAATGTGTTCTCCAACAAGCAGCATTCGAGGATATCTTTGGACTGTTTCTTTTTCTAGTTTTCTGTTTCTAGTTTTTTTTTTTCTCCCTCATCTGTCCTCAAAATTGAGAGGACAGCTCACTCAGGGATGCCAAATAAGGACACAGCGAGAAAGCTGAGCCTCTGCATGGTGCTGCATGTATATTTAAGTATCTAATCAAAGAAGAGTGAGCTGTGGCCACAGATGTGTGTGTTCTCAGTGAGGGAGAAATGGCCATTGGAGTTCCTCATATACAGAATCCAAAAACTGCACGGCAGACAGCTACAACTTCAAAACTAGGTTTGATCCCAGCTCAAGAAAGGATTGAAGTCCCAGCTCATTTATAACTGACTCTTTTGACCATAATTACAATTTTTAGTTCATTGATGATTTTACTTGACTGAAGATTTTATTTGATGATTCATTGATGATTTTTACAATTTACCCATTTGCAAATATGCCAAATAGCCACATACATATCATGCACATGTCATGCATACAAATCGGAAAGCCACATATCACCGAAAAAGAGGAGAGGACAGACATGATTTAAATGCAGTTTAAATTTGGTGTAGGGACTATACGGTATGTTTGGAATTGGCATGTTTGCACTCTGTCTGATACCAGTGCCCTTGCAGCAATGGAGTCGGAAATGGTGTTTCACCTCCACAGTGTTGATCAAGTCAGCACTGATTGGATGGTCTGAGAGACTCTGAGGTAACTATAAAGGTTACTATAATCGCAGAGAAACCCTCTCCTTTGGGCTTCTAAACACTACTTAGCGTTTAAAAAGTAGATTTCATTTAGAGACAACACTATCACAAGAGGTGAGGATGGGTGAGTGGCAACACTTTCTAGCATCTTGCAGCTTTTGCTGTAGTTTAGGAAAGTAAGTAGCAGGTGATTAACACTAGCCTTAAGATGTGGTGTAAAAATGCAATCACATCAAAAATGTTTTTACATACACTTTGCACAACCGTGTGTACAAAACAGAAAGTTGTTGCCTTGATAACTGCCTTAAAAGGCAGATGTTTGTGTCAGTGGAGAGTTTGTGGTGGTACATCATAGGGTTGTCAAGATATTCCAACTGTTTTAGATGAGTGTTAATTGTACTACTCTGTCTACGGCTTGGGAATAGACTGCGTGTTGTGCTGTATTATGGGATCGTTGGGGAGGTTAATTCTCTGTTTACATGCTACAAACACATTTGCTGACACTGTAAGGGCTGAGAGAGATTAAAATTCAATGAAAATGATATTTGTCATAACCATTAACCATTTTGTCTTAACCATTTGTATGTGAAAAAGTAGAATAAAAATAGAATACAAATAGTTACAATAAAAATATCTATCTATCTATCTATCTATCTATCTATCTATCTATCTATCTATCTATCTATCTATCTATCTATCTATCTATCTATCTGTCTGTCTGTCTGTCTGTCTGTCTGTCTGTCTGTCTGTCTGTCTTTATTGTGTGAGAAAAAGTAGAATAGAATAGATCTATCTATCTATCTATATACTGTATCCATCTCTCTATATTGTGGTTGGTGGCAGAACAATATGACTGTGTGCAAACAGTAATTCAATTTTATTGGGTATAAATAAAGAAGGGGATGTACTGAACCAAACCTCAAAGATATGCCAATGTTTTATGGAAAAGGAACATTATTTGGCTAGAGATTTGTCTTACTGAAAGCTGGAAGCCATATAAACTAGTAGAGAGTGGAATAATCTGCATATACTGCATATACTATAAGCCAACATTACATTTTACAGTGCCATCAGTGTTCTCCTCAGCAATGTTTTCTTTAAGGTGCTTTTGACAGTAAAATGAGCATGTGAGCATATATTACCACAGAAACATTACCTCTCTTGTTTCACCTCCACATAAGGAAACTATATAATGGTAGTCCATTGTAGATATTTTTTATGATGGCTGTCATGCTTGCTGCTTCGGCAGTTTATAACACAACATTATCTTATTAACTTAATGACTTAAACACTCAAACACAAGTTTGGCAGTCTATCTGATTAGATGACTGACTAGCTCTGCCAAAATAATGGCTCACCCATAAGACACTGCATCATGACATCCCCAAGCTCTAAGCAAGACATAACAGATGCTCTCGATTGGCTCTGATTGATGGGCAGAAGGGAAGGCCATTCCTCCTACTCAGAGAGCAGGTTCTCTTTACCTCTCAGCCACAGCTGGTTATAGCTTTGCCAGGTCATGAACTCCAAATGGTGGGATGAATACTAAGATCACTGCTTCAACAAAGATACCGACAATATTAATGTTTTTTTTACATTTAAGTGGTCTTTAAGACTGGAGGAAATAAAATAATGACATTCAATGGAGATTGGAGATTAGACCTAATGTTGTGACCACACAATCTGTTTATGGTCAGAAATATTTTAAGACATTTGTGCACAACTTTATACATGTCTCTTGCTGTATTGGTGCCATTTTTCTCTGTTGTTGCGTTGCATTAAAAATAACATTTTAGCAAGTTTAGATATGTTCAATAATGGCAAAATTATCCACTATTTCTTATTATAAGATAAGATAATATTATTAAGCTTATTTCTAGACATGTGTGACTACTTTTAAGCTTTTCTTCTCTTGTTATGTTATTATTTTCCTTATTTTAAACATGTTTTTAAAGAAGCAAAATGATCTGCCAAAAATCTTTACTATACTCATAGAAATAGTCTTAATACTCTTAGATGTGGTTTATTGGAATCTTATAATAAGAAGTAATAGATACATTTGGCTAGAATAATGATTTTATCTATTGGTAAGATGGCAGTGTATATAAGTAGCACAGGATTATGGGATGTGTAGGACGATGTCACTTCCTTTAAAAGTTCCCCTTGATGGCATTATATCAAGTACTACTATTTAGAAACAATTGATTCGGACATGTTTGGAAACCATGACTGGAAAGCATTTGTAATGTTTTGGCCTCAGGTTAGGTTCACTGTTGATTGGTAAAATGAAGGAGTTCTTTTTGAGAAGGGTATGAATATCAGAGCAACAACAGTAGCACATCTGTGTGTTCATGCCATAGCGTGAATTGTGTTTGACCTGTTCATTTTCACCTGATGTTACTATGAGCATAAATAATAAACCAAGCCTTGATTGGACAACCTAACACCAGGACAACAGTCTTTCTGTTTCTGTCTGCCTCTACCTCTGCCTCTCTCTCTCTCTCTCTCTCTCTCTCTCTCTCTCTCCCTCCCCCCATGCTTCCTCTCCTCACATTTCGTCTCATGTCTCTTTACCCCTCTCCTTCCTTTCCTTCCCTTCCCCCCATCTTTTTCTGACCACCTTTTTTAACTTTACACAGAGTTGATCTAAACCAAACATTAAAGTAACACAGTCATAACGTCTGCAGCTGTCATGCTGAGCATTTTAGACAGGGCAAAAGATGGGGTTGATCTTGGCCATGGGAAAGCTAGGTGAAGCGAGCCTTGTGACTTTTTCTACCCCTTCTCCACTCCACCTCCTTTTTCCCAGCTCTCTTCTCTCTGCACTATCCTCCTCTACTCCCCTCTTTCTGGTGGCGGTAAGGAGTGGGCGGAGCTTGTCTTGGTATGGGGTGGGCAGGGCAGGCTGCAGTTAGTGAGAGATGGCAGGTGATTGGGCAGAGTTTGGGTGACATACAGCAGGAGAGGCCGGAAGTACTGGAGCTCGGAGACTGTTCTCTTAATTACCTCATTTCAGTTCAGCTGCAGAGAGAGACAGACACAGAGAGAGGAAGGAGAACGTCTGGGAAAAGGCAGAGAGGATAGAGTAAGAGACAGAGGAGGAGGAGAACAAGAGAGACAGCGAGAGAAAAAACAGAGGGAGAGAGCTGCTGCTCCCTCAGTACATGCATGTTTCTATGTTTCACCAAAAATCCTGCTCCTACAATGCTGTGTACTCAGCCTTACCTAAACTGCAGAGCTAGCCCCAAATCACAGCTCTGCTTGCCGTCTAATACGGGGGTAAGTTATGCTAAGATACAGATTTTCTGATTTGTTTTAGTGCATGCATGTGTGTGTTTGTGGTTGATGCCTTGCAGAAGAGGCTAAAACACTCCTCTCTTTCTGTAAGGGATAAATCGAGCTATCATTGATAGCTGTTCTAAACTTAATCTGGACCCGAAGGGACTCCGATTTGGCGATAATACGCACTGCTTGTTCTGCTGTTCCTTTTGGAGAGTGCGAGACTAGGAACTGTGAAGCAAGTGAAAGGGAACATTCATGATCTGCTCCCAGTTTGCTGGCCTGGTTCTCACTGCTTCACTGTCATTCGAAATGAATGGAGTGTTGAGTGTGGAGGGCGTGAGGTGTGAGGTAGCTTGCGGTATCAAATGAGCTCCATTAATGACACGATTCTCTGCCGTTGCACAAAAGGCACATACTTGAGTATTAGGTTTATATGTTTGTTCTGTCATTTTTGACACCTTATCTTGATCTGTAGTCATAACTGTATATCAAATTTCATATCATTTCACAGTCACTGCATAATGACTCTGAAAAGTTTTTCACTGGCTAATGAATGGGTTCCTGTGTGGAAGGTGATCAAAGTATACAGTGAGGACAACAGCAGCCGAGCCGTGGAGGTCCCCAGTGACATCACTGCCCGGGATATCTGCCAGCTGTTCATTCTGAAGAACCACTGCATTGATGACCACAGCTGGACATTGATTGAGCACCTTGCTCATCTGGGTATTGGTAAGTGCATCCATCTGTGTACCCATAATGCCCGAAACTAATTTAGCTTTAATGGAGCATAATGGTATCACTGTTTCATGCTTTGTTTTATGAGTCTTGTTATTCTGGCTTTTGTGCACCATCACCCCTTTACAGCTATAGCTGTAATGTAACAGAACCCGCTACAAGAAATACGGCCTCTTTGTGGTCTAGCTCTAAATCCTGTGATTTAGTCACATGCTACAGAATTCCAAGTGTTGGTCTTTTGGACACAGATCTTATCTAGTCTTGAACAAGACACATCAGTGGTGATTGTGCTTTGAATCCATTTTTATTACATCAGCGGCTATTTTTGCAACTAGGCTTAATCTGTGTCAGAGTTACAGTGTCATGTAAGCAACTCAGACATTGTCCATTTTTATCCTTCTCAGGAGCCTATTTGTCTTTATTTGTTATATCAAGGTCTTGAGTCTTGAAAGCAGCTCTCAGGGTATCTACAGAAAAAAAAACACTTACATTGTAGGACTTTACTGTTTATCCATGTGTTAGCACTGTTTTATCACATCCTACTGATTTACAGATGGCAGGACAGTAAGAGATCTGTCTTGAGATTCGGTCTTAAAACTTGACAAAATTAGGCCATTTTATGCAATTTATGCTCCCTGATAATCATCACTAACATGTCAGACAATAATCATTGCTTAACAGACAGTGGGAAAGCACCATCCTCAGACAGTTTCTCATACTGCTAAGACTAAAGATGTGTCTGTGAGAAAACTTGCCCAAGCAGAAAACCTCCTATAAAATCCCCCTTTGTGTGGCAGGCAGAAGGATAAACAGGCTTTATGGGGTTAATGCTTTCTGAGTCTGAAGCAGACACCAAAGGTTTAATGTAGTGTCTGAGAGTGCAGACCTTAGCTTCAATTAATCGATTGTGGTTTGAGTAGCAAAATGTAGAAAGGCAAAAGAACTTTGGCTGTAGCACTGAACAGCTTTTTGCTTTGTGCTAGAAGGCTGATCCCTCTTTAATGAAGATGTAAGTAAGAAGTGTAGGAGTCATGGAGAACACAAATAAGACAAGAAGATAATGGTGTGTAAAAACCCATTACAAAGAAAAATAGGGTTGAATATACAGTATTTGTTTGGGGGAGAAAGATTCAACATTTCCAGTCTTAATTGGAAACTACAGTTTTTTACTTAATTAAATTTCCAAGAACAAATGGAGTACAAATCTGCTGAAGCACACTCAGAGAACTTGGTCTGAAGCTGCAGCATTATATCCTCTAATGTTAAACCTCCAGAGCTGATCTTAAGCAAAACTGCGGAACTTTGATGCCCTACATTTCCATTTGCATCGAGCATGAGGTGGGAATGCACCCTGATTGCTATGCCAGTTCATCATAGAGCATGGTTTCTGAGTTAAATGGATAAGAAAAAGCTCTGTCCATTTGTACATGGTTTACATTTTTGCGGTCACAAACTGAAGTGAAATTCAGGAATGGTTGATTATAGAGGGAGTGGTGGAGCCAAGAGGAATTGGGAGCTCAAATGTGTGCTCTTGCTTCAGTATTTACTAGCAGAAAAGTCTGACACAGTGAAAGGGAATATCAGAGCTCTCAGGTTCATATTTGGCAAATACAGAGGTGACAGCAAAGTAAGAGTAGAAGTGGGGAAGTGAGTATTACTTTGAAACCTGATGGGGAAAAGTTAAAGTCCTGCTCACAACACTAGGGATAATTGAAAAATAGATGTTATCAGAAGGTTAGGCTGGAGGAACCGTGGCGAGAATGAATGGGTGGTGGGATAAATGGTTGGATCTGAGAAGGAATAATAAAGGAATTGTCTAAGAAGACATCTTTGTATGAATGGTCTTACTTCTGAAAATAAGTATAAGGTTCAGCTCCAATGGGCAGGAAGTGGTTAACATCACTGGCAATGACTCCTGCTGGTGTAGGCTACCTTCCACACAGGAATATTCCTCAACACAATTCTTCACACCATTGCATAATTCAACCATCTGTTCCTTGCATCCTTCCATCCTCTTATTCAGTCTTATTTCTTTCCTCTATGCATCCCCATTATGCATGTATCATTTTTGCTGCTTCATAATGATTACAGATCTCTTCTATCCTGGGTCTATTTTTATAGAAGAAGTCACTTATATCTCACTAACACACACACACATGTATGTATATATATATATATATATATATATATATATATATATATATACAGTAAACAGGCCTGTCTGAGTGCTCTGAATTAAACTTTCTGTTTAAATCATTGACTCTTAAGACCTACTGCCACAATTAAACGTAATTTTTTCCATAAATGTATGATTAGTGCCATAATAAACCCAGTTGTGATTGAAAGGCTTTTGCCTAAAGGAGTGTGATTTTAAAGGTAGATTAAATTTATTATTCAGTTTCTGATGTATGATATTTCTATTAGTGGTGGACAGTAATTGGAAAGCGATTTACATAAACAGTGGGGCTCCTTCCCATGATGTACACATGGAAAAATTCATTGCTGAGTGTATTTTCTGGTGTGTCTATTGTGTCAGCCCTCAGCAATACTGCTTGCATGGAATATGTTAACCAATGAGACAATATTATCCTCAATTGCTCTCCTAAAGAACAATCATTTTTAAAGAATAGCCAAAATAAATCCATGCAGATGGGTTACAAAGGGAAAAGCCAGTGCCACTGTTATTCTGTTTGGGGGTGTAAGCTTCATGTCTTCACTTTGAGGGAAGGGATAGTCAATACAGTGATTGCCTTCATCCTCTGATGTAACATTTCTTTCCTGATAGGAGTGGGTTGTTCCAGGATGATAATGTCCCCGTCCTTCATGTTGGTTCTTTCAATAATTAATTTGTCACGCAGACATGTGCACAATGTAGGCCTAACCATTAGAATTAGGGCAAACAATCTACCCATGCTATTAAGGTAATAAAAAGTTATTACTTTAGGGAAGCTGCAGAAGTTGTTCTTTAAGTCTATAAATGTGGAAGTAGTTTATCAGGCTATGCATCAGTGTCAGGTGTTTAGGATGTAAAGGACACTGGAAAATACACAATAAGTCCGGTGAACCATGCTGACCGCTATTAGGCTCTGTGCTGTTAGATAGTGATATCCTCTTGAAAACAATTTAAGGCTTAATTGAAGTGTAAGATCCAGTAGCGCTAGACATCAATCGAAAATGTATTAATTTAATCAAGTCAGTTTCACAATAATGATGTGGAGGGATACTTATGATCCATAACAATATTTATTGGATATAACATTTCTTTCATTGTTATTTATTATTTCATGATTCAACTTATCTACTTTTTAATGCCTGGGGTTTTAAGTCAATGTGAAACAGAGTTACAATAAATATTAAATCTTACATAGTGTATTCATTTTGTATTTTATCCACTCTATGTAATAATTAGCTTTTAAAATTATGACCGCTTGAGCTCATTTGGTCACATTTGGCCAGGGACAGAAATGATGGGATTGGAATGGGACAGAATGATGGGATTCATTTGTCCCTAGCCATAGCTCAAGAGCTCCGTCTTACTTTAAGTCCTGCATTATTCCTCATTCTTATAATAGTTTCTGTAAGTGTTACAAGTACTCTCACATGAAACTTATCCAGAATCTATAAAATGCTGATTGGAGATTCCACAGCCTGCTACTGGCAGAAGCTTTTAACTGTCCACATATCAGCAAAGATCACAGCAGGAGATCACAGATACCCAGAGAAACACCCAGGATGCCAGTGCATTTTGATGAGGCTTGCCAGCCCTGATTGCAGTTATGCTATGGGAATTAATTAGTCTTGAATATCATCATTCTCACTCTTCCAGATGGCTTGCTCTAAATAGCCGCTTTCCATTCATTCATTAAACATTCGTTTGCGTTTCAACGAACTGAATAATGTTAATGATAAAGTGAAGCAATGCACTCGACGCAGTCGGCTTCCCCTGACTCCCTGCACCTCGCACTCATTATAATCAAAGATTACTCATTGATGAAGAAAATAAAAATAAAAAATAGTAAGTAAAACTTTTGTTAATTATTGATTTTTCAAACTCATATTTGCTGATGGTGTAGCTAGCATACAGTGATTTCATAAGAATCATTTACTTTTTTAATAGTTTGTTTGTAGAGATAAGTATGCAAATGTACATAGGTGTACGTATTTATCTTTTTCCTTTTATCTTAACTGTGACTTCTTTTTTTTCTTGTATTGCTTTCAGAAAGAATCATAGAAGACCATGAATCAGTCCTGGAAGTGCAGTCTAACTGGGGCATGGACTCAGACAGCCGCCTTTATTTCAGGAAGAATTATGCCAAATATGAATTCTTCAAGAAACCTCTGGTGTGTGTTGTGTGTACATGTGCGTTGGTCTTGGGGGAAAAAAGTCAGTATGTGATGCCTAGATAATATATAACTAATTGCCAGGGCTGCAGAAGGTTTCTTTTTAAATTAACTAATTTATAATCCATGCAAAAAATAAGCAAATTATATCCACTCTGATGCCTCAGTCTTCAGGTCTTTGAGGACTGTGCTTCTCTGGACAAACAGAGAATCAACTCAATTACCAGTCTTATTAGCAGAGTTCTGTTTAAAGGGCTTCATTAAAGTTTATGGGGGTCTGTTTGACTCACGTCTGCCTTTGATCAGTCAAGTTAGAGAGGATTATTCCTTTCCAGCAGGTTTAGGAGAAATGATGAGTTAAAGAGGAGACTCAAATGGTGACTCAAATATTAGGGCACAGACCATGCAAATCTTTAGAGTCTGTTATTTCTTCAGTCTTTAGTAAACTTAATGGCTGGTGTTTGTCAGTAATGATTGATGGTTTCCTCATGTTAACAGGATTTTTTTCCAGAAAGCATGGTGTCTATATCGAGTGAAGCCAATGGCCTCATGAACCACTCGCAGCTTATCCAGGTATCACCTTTCAGCAGTCTCACTGTCCTCAAATCTCTATTTTAACACCAAGTCATAAAAATATCATTCAGATACTTATCTTAAAGCATATTATTCAGTGTAAATGTTAAGGCTGATTTCATGAGAATAGGGCCATTTCTGTCACACTTATAAAGCATTTATAAATACTAGGTATATTAAGTAAAGTTGAAAGGTATTTTAAAATTAGGTAAAGTGTCTTTCACTGTAACCTATGCACATATTTCAGATAAATAACTTAAAGCATTAGTGAAATCCTATCTACAGATGACAGCATGAAAAAACCATCCATTAAAGCTTAAGAAAGATTTTAGTGTTTCGCAGCATTTACTTAAGCCTGATATGTAAATATATTCACCGCATGAAATATTTAAAATATTGCACAGTTCAACAGGATGCTGTGTTATCTGATTTTCCTGAAGATCATATAAAAAAGAAAAGCACAGTTTTTGAATGGTTAAATGCATGTTATCTTAGATTTACTGTTGCAAAATCAATATATTTTTTTAAATTGTGGATTTATTATTTTTAATTAGATACTTTTTAACAGTGGAATCCCCAATAAATTGTTTACAAAATAGGTCAAACTAGTAGGAAAGTTTTATTGCAGAGTGCAGATTGTAGAAAGTCTACAGTCTGAATGGCTTAACATAATTAAAACCTATACTCTTGTGCTTTTATCTCTTTACTATTCTGAGAGTTCTTATGCAAAGTACTGTCCAGTGAAAGATGTCTGACTGGTGCCGTTTGTGTCTGTGTGCTCTTAGACATTTCTCAACTCCAGCACATGTCCTGAGATCCACGGCTTCCTCTACTCGAAAGAGCAAGGCAGGAAGTCCTGGAAGAAGTTCTATTTTGTGTTGAGAAGGTCTGGGCTGTATTTTTCCAATAAGGGCACATCGAAGGTAATACAAACAAACAAACAAACAAAAAAACACAAACACAGTAATCCATTGCATGACCTGAAATTTTATGCAATAATCACTCTCTCTCTTTCACATGACCCTGCAGTACATAGCTAAGTGTAAGTGGTGTTGAACATGTTCAGCTCTATAAAGGTATATAATACCTGTAGCTTTTAGTTCTAATCATGCATTGCACCACTTGATCTTACTGCTTAGACTCTAGAGGCAAGTAACATTACTTACTCAAATCACTCCTAGCTTATCCAGTCTGAGACAAATATAAGTGATGGACAGAGCCTGGTTTGATAAGCCTGCTACAGATCATTTCAAAGCACCCTTATTCAAGCACTAATCTCCTGCAGTCCTGCTGTTAGATGTGACGGTTAGATCGAACAGCACGGCATTGTGGCCCTCGGCTGGCCAGAACTGGTTGGGCAGGATTGTGTGTGGCAGATTCTGGGGCTGTGCCAGTGTCTGAACCCTTCCCACTCACCACAGGTGAAGCTTATACCTGCTATGTACCATGCCAACCAGTGCTGCCCTCCTTCCATTTTTTCCTTTTTTACAACAAAGAGTTGTTGTTAGGCACGTAAGAGGAGCCCACACTCTACTAACTAATACCGCCCGGGTGCACAAAGCCGCTCTGCATCTACTCCACATCTTCGCATTTGATTGCTTACTAAAAAAAAAAAAAAAACATATTCCTGCTACACATATTAAAGCTGGTTGTTGTTTTTTTTTTGTCTGTGTAGCATTCCTTTCTCTTTTTCTGTCCACAGGTCTGTCAATCTCTGTCTCTTTTGTGTGTCTGTGTCTGTTATTGGCTGTTGGGAAATTAGAATAGTGTAGCACATAGACAAAATGAGACAAAGACTTGCTTTGTGTTGCTTTGCTTGGGAAAGCCTTTCTTTCTTTCCTCCCTTTCTCTCATTCTCTTCTTTTCACTTGGCTGCCTTTCACAGTTGTTAAGATAAAGCTGCTGGCATTGCAACATGTATGCTTCTATCTTCTCTTGTACATATTACACCCTGGTTGTAATTGAGAAGGTAGCCCCATTTGAAACAGAAAGGAATGCTACATAAGGGTCTTACATCATGCAAGTTTTGCCCTTGATTTTAATCATAACATTGCAAAGTCCTTAAGAGTGTTTCCAAACACTGAATGCTTAATCCACATCTTTTAAATGGAGCTTAGATGAACCCTCAAACTAAATCCACATCATTTTAACTGGTCCAGTAATTTTAGTCCCACTGCTGCAATGTAAGCCACAGTCTTAATGTCCTCCTACTCGTTAAATCCTGTTGCTGCTCTCTCAGCTTCTTCACTGTAATGTCTTAGAATCACAATGTTAAACCACGACAGCCTCAGCTCTGCTTCCTGTGCTGCAAAAGCAGACCTTCACCTTCAGCATTGGTATTTTTGTTTAAACTATTATTATGCTTCACTTTTTTTTCACATTCACATTTACCTCCTGCTGTGATTTTTCTTTATTACTTCCTCTTATATGGTCTTTTAGAAAATTCCTAGCGTCTTGCTTTATTCTTCTCTTCTTTGCTGCATATTTTTCTTTTGCCTCCAAGCTCTCTCCAATTCACACACACACACAGACTAGCTAGACAGTGTGCTGGATGCTGGACATAGCGTACATGTTTACATTCATCCTCCTGCTATGGCAGGCTTAGCATTGGAACTCGGGGATAGGGCAGAAGGAATTAGGGCACCCCCACTCCTCATCATCTTCACATAATCACCATCACACACATTTTTTATTGCCTTATAAATCAACTGATATGTTGAATTTTCTTTCTCATATGTAAGGAACCCAGACATCTGCAGTTTGTTGCAGAGTTTTGTGACAGTGATGTCTACACTTTGTTATCAGCCAGAAAAACACACGGAGCTCCCACAGACTACGGTTTCTGTATAAAGGTATTTGCAAACAACACACCCAGCTAAATCCGCAAACACACAAGTTTCACATATTTGATTGTGTAATGTCGATGTTGAATTGTTTTACACATACCATCTGTGCATAGTTAGCTTTATGATATAATAACCCTAATTAAGTGCCCCATTTGTCTGTGCCTCATTGTTTAATGGGTGTTATATAAAGCCATAATCAAACACAGTGTCTAGTGTCTTATCTCCCTTCATCATTTTAGTGTTGTGAGAAACCAGACATGATCTTAGTCATGGAGGTATTTTAAAATGTGATTGATATCATAAAGTGATTAAGAATGTGACTAGAAAATGTGTCTATGTGTGATTCGGTGTGCAGCCGAGTAAATCAAGCTCAGCTCGGGACCTCAAACTGCTATGTGCAGATGTTGAGCAGACCAGAACCTGCTGGATCACGGCAATGCGCCTCTTCAAGGTGAAAATTCTTTTTGCCACTCTGTGCCATTCTCCTTTTTTCTTTCCTCTCCCCCTTTTTTTCAGTGCAGTCTTTTTTAAATGACAGATATAGTCTTTATGGAGCATGTTTGATATAATTCTCTGAGCCATTTTAAAGGAGGTTCTACTCAGAGTACAATGTGTCCAGATATCCTGCAATCACTGCTCAGTGAATATTTCTCTATCTCTATAACACCACTCTAACATGCTTCTATGTATTGCAATGTGTGCAGTTTGGGATGCAACTATACCAAAACTTCATCCAGCCTCATCAGAAGCAGAAAAGCTCTCCAATGGTGAGTTTAGCAATACACGACTATGTCCTGAAATTGGCTACTTGTTAGTTAAACTGCATGTTAACCATGGGAAATCCATTATTCAGAATTACAGTCTACACCTGTGGACAAAACACAGTCGGAACATAACATGACATGATAACCCAGACTCAAAAATACAACTGGACTTAAAAAAGAAATGGAATAAAAAAAGGTTCAGTTCAAAATTGATTTATTTTGGCTGAATGCCTATTCATTTAGGCAGAAATAAGATAGTAAGAAGTAAGCAGTCCTGTACTATGTTCATGCAATCTTAACATATTACTATTGTTAATAGACATATTAATAGAATAGGAGAAAAAATAAATGAAAAGGCAAAAACAGATGCCCCCCTTTGTTTACTCTTCTTTCAGTAAACTAGGCCATCATCTTAGTGCTCACCTTAGTATCCCTATACTTAGACTGTAGCTAGCTGGCAGGATGAAAGAAATAATAATAATAATAATAATAATAATAATAATAATAATAATAATAATAATAATAATAATTATTATTATTATTATTATTATTATTATTATTATTATTATTATTATTATTATTATTGTAAACCACTTAAGAATGACTATCTGGAACTGTCATAAAATATTTCCTATCACCCCACATTCAATACAAACGACAAAGACAGATTTTAAACAGACATGGATAAAAGGCCAAAAGGGACGAAACAGGACAGCTAATACAGGGTACAGGCATCTATGCTGGCTGTTAACAAGGAGTGGAGCTAATCTGTTCTCCTCGTTGCTGTGTATTATCTGTTCAAAAAACATACAGTTCCAGGTTATATGTAAAGTGAACATGAGAGACATTGGGCTGGTGTGATAATAAACATATCAGAAATAAATGCTCAAATCTGCAGCCTTAAATATGATGTGTTGAACTGTTCATAGTAGCTTTGCCTGTAAGCTAGCTAGCATCTATAATATGTGTATAATATTTCATTTTTCAAGTTAATAATATTTTATTTTTATAATTCTTTATAATAATTTATATATATATATATATATATATATATATATATATATATATATATATAACACATATATATACATATATGTGTATATATACATATATAAATATGTATAAATATATATATATATATATATATACATATATATATATATATACATATATATATATATATATATATATGTATAATATTTCATTTTTCAAGTTAATAATAATAGTATAATATTTTATATACATGTATCAGTATGATGGTGTTTAGATTGTAATATGTACATAAGAAAAAAAGTTTATATATTCCCTCTTATACCACAGTAATTACCAGCACTAACATTTTATTCATATTTATTACATAAGAGCATGTTGTACATTTTGTCTGTTTATTGTTACATTTAATGTTGTGGCATGTCATGTTGTGAAATTTATCACTTTTACTGATGCTATAAACAGCAATTCCCTCACAAGCTTAAAGTTACAATTTTTATTGTTCTGTAGACTTTCATGTGTTAGATAACTTACAGAAATATCTTTACACCTGTCTGTTACAAAAGCACTGACAAAAATGCTAGATAAACATCTCCTAATAGACAAATAAAAAAAATTTGCACACTTTTGGAATCTGTTTATGTGGATCATCAATCATACCAGTCCATGTGAATTAGCTGTTACTATAGAAAGTATAGTGTTAGTGTTGAATATAGTATAATTATGCTGTGATCTGCTTGTATAGAAACAATGAAGAATTCAGAGGCGCAAATGAAGTTTCAGCATACAAAAATAAAATGAATAGTCTCTCTTAGAGAGACTGATGCATGATGCAGCTCTGTGTAGCTCCAGCTGGGCGGTTTCATAGACCCTCTGGCCAGTAGAGATCCGTACTTGATGCCATAAATAGGGAGCTGCAGTTTCATGCTCATTTCTGAGAACAATTTACTAATGTTGCCTCTAAATAACAGTATTGTGTGTGAGTAAAGCTCCCTGAGCTACTTTTAGTGTGTTGGACATGATTGAGGAGCCAGACTGATTCTAAATATATCTCGGCATCAGCTGCTCACTGACTTTACAACTCATCACCTCTGCCTTGTTGTTAGTGGAACACAGCAAGTGGGTCCTAACCTGCACACATACACACACAGTCTAGTGTCTGAGATGGGAGTCAAGTTTGCAGCCACACTATTGTGAATAACCAAGGAACAACCCATCTGTATATAACGTGGTGGTGAAGTGCAGCATGTCTTATGAGAGTCATAAGGCTTCTCAATACCCTCTGTTCATAGAAGTGTTCTCTGAACCATTAGGATCCTGTTACTGTTTAATGTGAGGCCAGTGGCACATAGTGATTATAGTAATTCTAGATAGAACTGACTGGAGATTGACACTAGAATTCTGCGGGCTGTTCGGAAAACAGACTCACACCTTCTTCATCTCCAGCTGGGCAACGTAATCTTACACAGCAAGAATTTCCTAGAAATTAGGCATGTGACAAGATTCATGTTATTTGGTCAACCGTGTGGACAGTAGCTTACGTAAATGGTTAAACTGGACCCAAATTTCAGTTGGAATTGAAGGCCATGTTTTTACTTTTTTAACTTAGATAAATCTTTTTATTTGTTTACACACATGCAATGACAACAGCAGTAACAAAAATAATAACAAATTGCCAACAAGCACTCATGGATTTAATTCACTCATGAATGAATGAAATGGAATGAAGGAACAAATGAATGAGCAACTTAAATTCATGAGTGTTTGATAGCAATACATTCATTCATTTGTGCTTGACAGCAATTCATTCATTTGTTCACCTTCTGGGTAACTGCTTTATCCTGGTCAGGGTCATGCTGGAATCCACAGCTAATCCTGGTAACACAAGAGAATTCACCTCCATTGCAGGACACACATTCAAACACATTTACACACTCATTTACACCAAGAGGCACAGCCCATGTTAGTCTAAACAAGCCACCTACTGTAACTGCATGTTTTTAGAAGACACCAGAGAACCAGGAGAAAGCCCACATGAAGACGGGGAGAAGTTGTGAAGGTCACAGATAGAAACCTGAGCTCAGGAATTCAATCAGTGACCATGGAGAACACCGCTATGCACTGTACCACTTTAACTTCTTGTACTCATTATTTAAACACAAATTTTCAGAATACAATTAAAATGAACGAAACCAATTACTAATTAATTCATATAACCAATTATAATTATTTTTACTTTTTATTTTTGACTTTAGGCCATCTCCTTTTTTATCTTAGTTCATTCCACTTGTGAGTAAAGTGACCCTGGCAAGTGATGGCAAAAATGTCTCAGTCCTAAGAGCTCACAGAACTGAAGTGTTCTCACATGTAACACACTCCCTGCACACATTTGCTTCACTGATCCATGCTTGTGAATGATGAAAATAAAAAAATAAGTTAAAATATATATATATAAATATATTAAATATATTATTTATAAATAACTTATAAATAAGTTCATCCCAGCTGGTTGTTATGACAGTGACTTTGTTAACCGTCACCGGGCACAGGCCTCCTGAAAATGAACTCTAGACATTTTTTTTTAAAAATTACTCCTCTAGGATTTTATAACTCTAAAATTATAAATATTTTAATGCCATTTCCCACCGCATACTCAGTAAGCCTTACAAAAAGTCTCATTTTCCATTTCTTAGGGATTATGGGGGATTGAGAGCTAACAAGTGTGACATCTTAAAAGTGCCTATTAAGAGTTATGTGCCCAAGCATCAATCTATATAAACCCACTAATCCACACAAATAACCCAGTCTTAAAGCCTAGTGATATTGGTGGTCTGAGCAAGAATTCCGTTATTAGAACACTGGATGGCAGCATGACTCCACAAAGACAAAAGAACATCCAAGTCGCTTTTGTGTGTGTGTGTGTGTGCAATAAACAGAAAGAATAGTAATTCTGGATCCTAACTTCTTTGTGTGTGTATTTTATTTTATTTTATTGTTTTTTTGTTTGTTTGTTTTTTCAGAGAAGCATTTCAGAGAACTCTCTCGTGGCCATGGATTTCTCAGGGCAGAGGAGCCGTGTGATTGATAACCCATCCGAGGCTCTGTCAGTGGCTGTGGAGGAAGGTCTATCATGGAGGGTGAGGCACAGATCTGCCTCTTAACATAGCAGCATTGCATTAGGTGATCTACAGCTGGTCAACCGTTTCAACTGAACCCTTTCCACTCAAAATCACGCTTTTTCATGAACTTAATTCAAGCATAACATGGATTTTCCAGCCACGCTGCTGGTGGAATGAAAGCTCCAGTGTCCTTCGCAGTGTTGCGTCTCAATTTTTGGAGTGAGAGATGCTGTTTGTTCTCTGCGAAACTGGAGATGTGGAGTCCTTGAACCGCTGTGTAAAACTGTAGTGATACATAGTGCCGATTGAGCTTGGATATTGATTCGTTTTCATTCACCGTTTCAGTTGGAGATGTCTAAAGATGTCATGTTTTGGCACTGACAGGTTGTACCACAGCCAATCACAGTGTTTTATTTAGAAGTGTGAAAATGCAGGCATATTTTATCAGTCCTGCACTGTGAACTGAAGTGTCTGCTGACTGACATGAGGAGCTGAGTCTGGCAGGTTCTGTGATGATGATATAGTCTGTCTGCAACTAACATATAGGACTCGAAGGGTTAATAAGAAACTTTATGGTATTTTCACTGGGACTCATGCCAGATCTGTGTACATAAAGTACTGTAAGTAATGGTAGCTGTGGGATGATAGTAATAGGAGTTGTTTTTGGATGATAAATAACTTTCTCTTACAGAGGAAGAGCTGCCATCGACTCAGCCATGGAAGCTGCTCCCCCTCCCAAAGCTCCTTATCCAACATAGGTCAGTCTCCCATTCTCACTCTTCTTCTATTTTTTACCTTTTATGGTCTTCGCTGAACATGTTCTCCTGCTCTGTAGCAATCCACATGGCTCAGCCGTGGTTCCACAGCAAACTGTCTCGAGAAGAGGCTCACAAACTCATCACCCAGCATGGCCTCATCGATGGGTACTTCTTATTCCATATGCTTTTTACACTCATGGATTAATGTTTGTCTTTTATCTATAAGTGTATATTCTTTAAATCTTCTGTTTTCAGAGTTTTCCTCTTAAGGGACAGCCAAAGCAACCCCAAGACCTTCGTCCTGTCCTTGTGTCATGCACAGAGAATCAGACACTTTCAGATAGTCCCTGTAAGTTCTGTTTTAACTTTGGATATGTTCAGACAAGCAGCACAAATCAGATTGTTTCTTCAAAAACAAACATGCAAAATTAAGATGAAATCCAACATTAAGGCAGACCACATAATGCAGTCATCTGAGAGAAATTCATCTAGATTAACAGTATAAACAGTATCTTATATAAGGTTGCAAACAGCACCGTCTTCAATGCTTCTTACTGCGGTCTCTGCTGAATACCTTCAGAACCATGACTGAGCACTGTCTTTTTATAAAAGATAATCCACAGCAAAATCTAACTACCTAACTGTAGCATACCACAAACCACTTAGCATTTATTCACTATAGCAACTAATGTAAGTTTATGAGCAAATGGAGCTGAATTCTGAAAAATCAGATTAGTTCACTTGTAATGTATCTCATTTGCACTGCAGATTGCTATCCATTGTTTGTTTTTTTTACTATCAGATCAGTGAATTGTGTGTAATTATAATTGTGTGTGTAAGGTTGAGGATGATGGCGAGCTCTTCTACAGCCTGGATGACGGAAACACTCGCTTCAGTGATCTGCTTCAGCTGGTGGAGTTTTACCAGCTAAACCGCGGAGTTTTGCCCTGCAAGCTCAAACACCACTGTGCCCGAACCACCCTGTGAACCCACGCCAAAACCCCTATCCGATCACCCACTGACCTGACAATTTGTTTTACGGATTCCGTCAAAACCTTCTACACCAAACCCAAAACAACCCTGCTCCAAGCCAAGACTCTTAAACTCCATCCCCTGTACCTCTACCAACCCTGATGTTCACCACTGACACGTTTTTCACTCCATTACACAACCACACACATTCACAGGGTGACTCTGGACAAATTGCCAGCGCAGCTCGTGCCTTGGACAGGAAACTCAAACAGACTCTTCCTGTCTAGTTTTAATGTTCACTCCTATGTGAAATTATGATCATAAGCTGTGGGGTGCTGCAAGATCAAACAGACTTTAGTGGAGCTGAGAAAGGACTTAAGTTAAGTGCTGATAAGTGTATGAGAGTCCCCTCTGAGACTGTGCTTTATAATGAGTCAGGATTGCTAGCTCTTTATGATGAAGGTTTTGGTCGATGTACTGTACAAAAAAAGTGTAGACATTGCAGCTTGAATGATTCGTATTTGAAGCTTTCGAATTCTGAGATGTTATGAGAAGCTAAAGTAGCAAACTCTCGGTCAGAGCTCTGCCCTGAGTGCTGACAACCTGTGTGTCCATATCATGTGAACAGAATAGACAGACATGGTACAGCCATAATCACATGTGCACAATAAGCTGAAACTGTTGGTTTTGCCAGCAGGAAGAGGGCCTTCGGGGGATCTGGACACCCTCCTTTGAGCTTTTGGGTAAAATGTTAAAATGTCTCCTTCTTTAACTCATGTGACAAAATAATTCAGGTATTTTATAAAAAATGTGATATGTGTAGTTTGTTTGAGAGGTGAGACTTTGCTCTGTGCATGCTGTAGGCCACATTCTGTCCAAATGCAATGGGTTGTGTTAGCATGAAAAGGCAGCTGTTCGATGCTGCTTCTCACACTCCAAGCAGACATACACACTTCCTTTGGATCTTTGCTGTACCAGGTCATGGAATGTACATACACAGAAACTTACAGTACACACTCACCTTAAACACATTTCCATATGAACATACCCACACACAGCACCCTAGAGTGATGCTGGATCACACTATAAGCAGTTTACATGCTGAACATTGAAACTCGGACAGAATGTGTGAAGTTGCTTGTTATTAATAAATTGAACAAATCAAATTTTATATTAAAAATGCATATTTTATGGATACTTGTTAAGATTCAGGTTCACAGTGTTTAACACCTGAAGTGGTAAGTTTCTGTTTTTACAGAACGTTGAAGATGACCACTACAATCATTGTCTGGCGATGTGCTGTTTCTTCAGGTTGTGAGATTTCACCCTCAAACCTTCCCTTAAAAAAAGAAAGAAAAGAAAAGCTATTAGTGATTGCAAATCACATATGACTAACATGTTGTACTGTAAAAAAAAGAAAAGACAAAAAACTAAATAAAGAACACTTGATAAAAAGTTTTAATACTGTAAAAAAAAATTAAATGCATTTGAGTTAAAAGCCAGGAAAATGTTTCTTTCTTTGATAGGTTTTGTTAGGCCTTGATTTCTTTCTTATGAATGATAACCATGCTTATATCTTAGGTTGCAATTTTTTTTTCATAGAAAAGCAAACATCTTTTCTGTCTGTGTGTACTACTTGAGTCATGTTTTGTACAACTTAGTATGCAAAATGAACCGACCTGGAATGAAAAATATGTTTTATATACGTGGGTAAAAGAAAAAAAAAAAAAAGCATTTAGAAAGGTCTTGATTCATCATGGTATTTGCACTGTAGTCGAAAACACTGGTAACTTTTCATTTCCAATGCTGAGGGATAACTGTGACTTTTAAATCCTTTTGGTAAGGAGTAGATTTATTCCCATGCTTCTGCTGAGAAATGCTCTGCTCTTTTGATACAGGCCCTGACAGTGTAGTGTATGTGAATTGACACTGTTTATATATGTCTCCTATAAAACTGGCTTTGTTCACCTGCCTCTACACTGTCATTATTGACACTTCAACTCATCAACTATTCATACTCCTGCTCCGGCAACAGTGTGGTGGAACATTTCGCAGTACTATACCTGCTTTTTAATATATTTTTATAGACTTTATGAGGGCATCTGTTCAGCCTTATCATGCTCATCTCTTTGGCTAATACATTATCCTTTTATTTGTTTGTGGGCCTTTTTATCATAACTAGGGGTGTGGTAGCTCAATGTTTAAGGCGTTGTCTTACCGATCAGAGGGTTGTGAGTTGGAATCCCAGGACCATCAAGCTACTGCTGCAGGGCCCTTGAGCAAGGCCCTTAACCCTTGGTTGCTCAGGTAAATGAATGAGATAAATGTAAGTTGCTCTGGATAAAGGCATCTGCTAAATGCTGTAAATGTTTTAAGCAATGACACCGAATGTGTCTATGGAGAGAAATTAAGCAATATGTACATAGAATAAGGAACTGAGATTGTTTCAATAAACATCATTGTGCATCATTTATGCGATGCAGTTAGGCACTAATTGGGTGATGTACATGATACTTGCCAGGGCCATAATTATAATCTACATGGCGCTTGATGATGTTTCTCTCAGATCAAATCTTGCATCCAGCCAGTTAAGTTGTCATAAATAGTTTTCAATTTATGGACAATAATTGGGCATTGGTATATTGAATCCTTATCCTCTCTCCTTCTCTCTCTCTCTCTCTCTCTCTCTCTTAAAAAAAATTATTTTAACTTTTACTTTGAATGTTGAGGCTTTGGGATCTTCAGCATGGTTTCAACCATTGCTCATTCAAGGCACTTAAAACAGCATGCTCACTAAGTGAACCATCAATAAATGCACACACACACACACACACACACACACAGTCGATGTGATGGCACCTGGACGGAGCCTGCAGAGAGACTCTACCAATAGAGAGTTATTAGGACCAGCAGACATAAAATATTCATGGCTTCATGAATAATTAATTAACAATCAGTATGGTACAAAAATAAGAACCATTGGTAACAACAAATACAATAGAATGGTAAATTGCAATCTGTCCAGCAACAAGCAAACACTAGTTTGTATTGAATCCTATCACTACATTGAGCTCAATAATTAATACAATATCCATCCATGAATTACTAGACACAAAATCAACAAAGTTAAAGAAATATGTTGGTCATTTCTATACACATCACCCAGCTGGTTTGCTCATCATGTGTGTGTTCAGCAGGCCGTGTAGTTGGTTATTTTTTTGCTGTATCCTGGCTTGTACTCGCACCATATAATTCAGAATTCGCTTTACTCATGGGCCACCCTTAATATTCCATACACCTCCCAACCTAAATAACTACACATTTCTAACCTTAGCCTTAATCTAATCAGTGGGTTTTTACTTTTTTACTTAAAAGACAGACTTTATTAAAATGAATTTCTGTTCATCCTTAGTAACTTCCTGTTGAGGGTCAAGGTGTTTAAAATTAGGCTAGAGATGTGTTTATATTTGTTAAACTAGAGCCTAATTGTATTAGAAAGTGCTATAGGCAGGTATTGCCAAAAACAATAAATGAAGAAATAAAAATAATAAAGAAACAATACTAAGAGACCAATTGGGACCTGATTTAGCTGAGATTGAGAAAGTGTCAAAAGAAATTGCAGACAAATCAACAGTGTTGTTATTTCTACCTTTGTTCTTTTCCCCTTTATTGTTTCCAGTGTTTCAGGGCATATTGGTAGGACAGTTAGGAGAAAGAAAAAAAAAACCTCCTCATTTTATGCTACACCATTTCGGGTTTAAATCTGAACACAAAGATATGAATATTTGATGCACTGAACAAATCCCGATATGGATAGAGGCATTGAATTACACCCTGTACTGTAAATTGACAGATCATTTCGAACAAATATTTTCAGCTGTTAGTTTATAGAATGCCCAAAGCTCAGAGGATCTATAAGCAGTTGCGATCTATAAAGAGTAAAAATTAATGATCTTGATCTACATGTGCTACCTTTCATCTAATTGCATTTATTAAAGCTGTGCTAAATTAAATGTAAATTTAATAGAAACTCTACTAAAGGACACTCACTATATTCTGTGGTCATGCCACCCAGGCTCGTGTCTTTCTGTGTGTTTCTTTGCATATTTTTCCATTTTACCCAAGACCAGTAAAGCTATTCAAAGGATAAAAAAAAAAAATGCCATATCGTTCAAAAGGAGAAAGGTTTTGTCTTTTAAAAAAAAATATATCTCTATGAGTTTCAGGTTCTGGGTCTTTAAGAAATTCAAAAAGCCTTCTGTTGAACTCAAGAACCCTATTTGCTGGACAGAATGCAGGCTTTTTACAATCACCTTCAGCCATTCTCTTGGTTGTAACCACTTTTTAAGTCAAGGCCCAAATACTATTTATCGTCACCAGATTCAGCTGTTAGGTGAAGAATGAACGTATTTCACTTAGTGCTACGGTTCCATTTACTTCTAAAGGCTACTTTATTCGTATCACTTTGGTACAAAAAGAAAATGTGGCATTCCCTGACCTTAGTCCACAGATCAGAATCCTAAATGGATTTGGCTTCAGAATGATGTTTCGATGTGCTGTTTTGATACAAAAATAAAAACTATTATTAAATGTCACTATAATTATGCTCATGTCTTTTACACATTTTTTTTTTCAGCTGCACAATTCTGTGACCAGCACTCTGTACACTTAGTCTACTTGTATAACCTTATGTTAAGCCTCTGTAATTAATAGTGTAAAGCAGATGGTAGCACGCATGCATTTGTTTGTTCGTTGCGTTAGATATTTGAACTCTCCACCAGATGGCAGTAGATGACTTGCTGAGTCTGCAGTTTCAGTTTCATCCATTCAAACACATTATTGACTGAAGACAGTTTGGGTTTTAAAGGAAGCATGGACATTAAAATGAATCATTTTAGATATGATTATCTTCGGTAACATTTTTATATCATTATCTGTAAGATATTATTTAACTGATTTGCTTTGGACACTCAACAGACCATCTAGAGAGTTTCATGAAGCAACTTAACAGCTGATTCAACTAGATCTTTTAACATATATACTTAATTATACATTATATATAAACATATTATATTATGTTAATTATGTGTAATATTTTTAAGAATAATATAGCATTAATCTGATGAATAGATCATAGACTGATTGATGTCTGATCTATAGACACTTTAACTTCGGTGTATCCTAATTATCTATACTGCTTAGAAAATAATAATCTTTATAAATGTGTGGCATTTGGGTGAATTCTGGAAAGCAATCAAAAAGGACTAAAATGATGTTTTGTCAAGATTGATTTAAAAAAAAAAAAATCAGTAATATACATCAACATCTTAAATTTAATAAAACATAAATTATATTTTTAAATATGTATATATTATTGATGTAATTTTCTAATGACGAAAGGAAATTCATAACAAGACATTTTGTTAACAAGGAGCTAATCAGAGGTTATTGACTATACGAGCAAAGAGACAACTATTAGGCTCTTGTTTATATGTTATGAGTTAATTTTCCTCAGGTGATGAGACAGAGGCTGATGTGGATGATGTTGATACTCAATATGAATATGATAACGAGTCTGGCAAACTAGGTTTTAAATGTAGATGTAGGATGAGTATATCAGTGAAAATGGAATGTTTAAAAATGTGATTTTGTCCATTTTCATTGTTTATGGTTTAGAAAAACCTGTAGATTCCAGAAGCTCAAAAATATATCATAAAAATTTTAAAAAATAAATAAATAAAATTGTATATCACCCTTTGTAAGACACACTCCTAGATCCAGAAACTAGCTTTTTTTAACTGATGTTGATAACTGTAACTTTTTTTATTGTAGGATACAGACGGTCATTTTTGAAGTAGCTGTGCAGGGAGAGCTTGAACCCTATCACTACTGAGAAATATACACTCAGACATGGGGAAGTTCACACCAAGTTCATATGACATACTGGTTTCATCCACATGCTCCAACACCTGTACCTATTACCTACTGAGAATATGAATATATCACCTTCCATGGCCTCTCTCTCTCTCTCTCCTTCTCTCTCTCTATCACACACGCACACACACACACAGACATGTATAGACTGGTATCTTAAATACACCCCCCTTCTTTCCTACATGGTTTGCTTCTGTTAAACGCTCTCTTGGATGTGTTTCTACCATTGATCCATGTCTAGCTCCAGGGCCTTCCACAGACAGCAGCTGTCAGAAAGAGAAAAAGCTGCAGCTCTGGAATAGATGCTCCTTAATGAATTCACCATGTTAGTTACAGCCCAAAGTGAGCTCTGCCGCTCTGAGGCCTTTCTGGCTGCAGTACTCTCACTAGTGGTCAGGAGAAGTCAGAAGCTTTGTATATCTTGGCCATGGGGAGGCCAGGAACAGCTGAGTCCTGGATTGAGGAATCATATCCACTCTTGCTCTTAACTGTTACATGTTGTGCTATTTGTACTTTATGCCACAGTGTATATCATGTTGTATCATAATGCCAGGGTATGATATTCTTGTCTCACTGTGTATGCACAAAAGGACGGGATGACAATAAAACTTGACTTAGGCTGGTAAATGACCCCTCAACCGGACAAGCCTGGAGCCTGAAATCAGGCTTATATGACTTTCTTTCCTACTGTTAATGCCACAGCTAATGTCATCTAAGCCCCCAAGGTAGAGGATGAACTACCATCAGTTTAGGTAAGAATCATAATAAATGTGTGCGGACACACACACACACACACACACACAGAAAAATACAGAAAAGAGGATGATAAGAAATAAAGATAGAGGGATATGCTAGATATACTTGACAGTATTGATACACACAGACAAATACAAATAGTGCTGGAAAAGCAGCTGTCAGTTTTATACGCTTTAAATCAAGTCAACCTTTCAATCCTCAAGACTGATATGTCATATTTATACAGATGTCTAATGTACAGCAAGTCTAATATTCATGTGCAAGTAAGATATACTGTCTTTGTGTTATATTTGTCTAAGGCATCGGCATGCACGGAAACCATGCAACAACAACAGAAAATGTCACAACAATACATCAGAAAATTCATAAATGACAGCAGAACTCCTTGGAGCCATGTAAAAAAGGAACAGCAGAGTTCTAATTGTTAATTAACGTATGAAACTGAAAATGCTTAAATGACATATAACATGCTTCAATGAACAGCAGATGTGTGTCATGCAGAGGCAGCAATTTGACCATATGACATGAACAATAAGTTATTTTTTCTTCCAGTTAATGGGAATAAATCACTTAGGCTGAATATCCAGAATTAAGATCAATTTTAGCCTCTTGAACAAGGACTGAAATGGGACAGAATTACAATAGCTGAGGAAAATATGCAACTGTAAAAATGTTTAAATAGGCTGCTGTGTAAATACAGTAAAACCATCCATCTATATCATCTGCTAGCTGTAACATTTTTTTTTTTATTACAAACAAACAAAATAAATTCCTTAAGCAATATCAGCATCTTGAAGAGTAAACCTGAATATTTACACAAATTTAACTTTTTCCTCCCTTCAAACTTTCTCTCTGTTTTAATGCTGTACTTTCCTTCACTGATAAAGTACATTTACGTTAATCGCAGTGTTTTAGCTTGGGTTCTCCCATCTGTAGGATAACCCCAGCCCCCCCCCCCCCCAATTCAGAGGTCTTTTGATGGCAAGTACCCTTGCTTTTTGCTATTTGCAAGAGTAACACATTCACTCATCAAATAATGGATGTGCTTTGCAGTTTCTGCTTTTAATAATCAATTACTGAGAGTAATTCTCCATGGAGTCACAAGAGAGTCATTAAGTCTCAAAAGGCATTGAAAAAAAAAAAACTTATGCTATTCTTTCCAAAGGTCTATTTTTAAATAGCGCAGACTCAGTCTTATACACTTGGTGATGTTATTTTTAAAAGAAAGCTGCCTAGTTATAAATGGACATAGAAATGGCAACAACTTTAAGTATCAGTATATTGGAATAAAAGTGTCTTGTGAATGTATTAAATGAGTATTGATATTAGCCTATATGCACAAGTGGAATGATGAGTTAAACGTATATGATGCATTTCTAATTCTTCTGATATACAGTACAGTGAGGCCCAAAATTATGAGGTCATACCCAGGATCTTTTTAATTTAAAACAGAAAATAAACCTAAGAAAATAAATTTTCAATCCCTTGAACATTCCTTATTTGTGATTGATGCTTCATGTATTATTTCTGAAACACTATGTAAATGTAAGTAAATTTGTGATATTGAATAAAAGGTCAGATTTACGCTTCTGGCTAGGCACATGTTCTGTGGATTTTATCTAACGTGTATAATACACACAAATTTAGGAAACTATGTCATCCTTTAAAGCAAAAGGAGGACATACCAAGAAATTCTTTACTACAATAAATATTTTTGATATTCTACTTTGAACTTAATTGTTTGCTGACAATATGATTTGTAATAAAAAATAAAAAATCAGATTTTAAATTTCAACTTGTAACACAAACAATGAGTTGTATGAAATGTATCTATATATTATATATATATATATATATATATATATATAGAGAGAGAGAGAGAGAGAGAGAGAGAGAGAGAAATGGTCTAAATGTCAAGGCAAACATATATCCAAAAAGGCAAACGCATATCACTGACTAATTTGTTCACATTTAACATTTTTTTCCAAACCCTGATTGCACACATGATTTACTCTTGTGACTATATGAGTATGTATTAACTCTCATAATCATTACACTTGTTATCATAATGATAATAATTCTAGCCATCATCAGTATTATCATCACTGGTATCATTAACATATTCATATCTCATAAAATACAGACTAATATCTGATATAAAATACTTCATTATAATTAAGATCAGAACATTTATTAGAAAGCAGATTAGACATTTTAACAGACATTGTGCCTGTAAAATAAAGTCCAGTCTTTTGTATCCGCTTTCCAAACACTTAAACGAGTGTGATGACATTTATGTTATCATCCATCTGCTTTTATCACAATATGAGAACAAAGAAAATTTTTGACCTTGAAATTATGAGGCCAAATAAAATTAGGGGGGAAAATAACACTTAGGAGACAGACGCAATCAGAGTGAAACAAAGGGGAAAAAAAAGGACAGACAGAATTGGGTGTCCATTTTTGCCCATATTCCCAATACATGTTTAAAGGTATTAGAAAATGCATGTCCAAGCATATGCAACACTTGCAATTACATTTGTATATATTAGTTAAGAACAGACCACCGTAAAGGACAGCGCAGCAAGCAGATCATCAATTCATTCGTTTCCCGAAAGTATTTAGTATTCATTGCCATATTCTACTGAAAACCTCCAATCTATCCGCTAGCATGTACCTTAATTGCTTCCGTGTATGGCGTACACCGGCAATATCTCTAATCCTAAAACGTCTCAAATGATTTGATTTCCTGTTTCAGCCATTTTAATCAAGAAACATCAAGAAAGCACATTTCCACACAGCACATGTGATCTCCTGTTCAAATATCAGGGGATCTAGTGTGCAGTCTCTGTCCATTTAAAAGAAAATCAAAAATCAGGTTCTCCATTTTTATAGTACACCTGCTACACAGAACACAGTGTGTGTGTGTAAGCTTTATATAATAATGTAAGCTTTATGGTATGACTTTAGCACAAATAATCCCTGTACTATACACTATAATCTCTGTACTATAAAAATGTGTATTGTACTTGCCTTTGTATTAAACCATGACTGATCACCTCAGTGTCATAGAATAGAGAAACTATCAATTTATTGTAGATGTCAGGTTTTTTTTGTTTGTTTTTTTGCATTGCCAGTGATGCTGTTTATTCACTATCCATTTTCAGGTACAGCTTTATTCTGGTCTGGGTTGACCCTAGATGGGATGCCAGTCCAGGGCAACACACACACCCACACACACCTAGGGCCAATATAGAGTAGTCAGGCCATGTTAATTGGCATGAGGAAACTGAAGTACCCATAGAAAACCCATATAAACATTGGGAGAGCTCTGCACAGATCCATATTTAGAATCAAACTGTGAGGGAGCTCAAGAAATAAAAAAGGAGGTATTGTATTGTATTTTATTATTTTTTAAATTGCTGCAGTGTAGTTAATGTCAGTGTAGACATCACAAGTCATCTCTAGTGACTGACTGACACCCGACTGTTACAAGAGTCACTTTGGACATCTGTAGATGGGAGGTGGATGTATACTTACACTGCCGTGGATCAGTAATCCATCAATAAACTATAAACAACTGAAATATATATATATATATATATATATATATATATATATATATATATAGAGAGAGAGAGAGAGAGAGAGAGAGAGAACTATCATGACTAGGAGATAAAGTGTCCAGAGGAACAGGACATTTCTGACAAAAGTCGGTCATCAACAGTGCAAGCAATTTGCTTTCTGCTTCTGAAGCTCTAGCAGGTGAAACTAGTTCATATTCATTTTCATGCCTTCAGAATTATCAGCACCTTTGTGAAAGTTAGGAAAAGCTAATAAATAAAAATAATAAGACATGCAGTAGGCCAGTATTTCAAACATACAGGGTCATAGAGTAGTTTTATTAAAATATTTTACTGAAACAGAGCTGTTTTTTAAACAGACAAAATTTCATCTACAAAATACTGGATTCAAAATTATTGCCAGGTTTGGAAAGAATAACAGCACTTAGTCACTTCCTGTAAAATCTTACTAGGTTGTAGACACTTATAATCTTTGACTACTTGCCCATGCAGGATCATTTGAAATCATTTGCAATATATATGTGACCATTTTTCTAGAAGGAAATATTTGATTGCCAAAACAAAACAAAGGGGAAAAAAAATTCTGGAATTGCTTTCAGGAATGGCTAAATCCGATTTGATTTGAAACTAACCTTCAATAAAAAAATTTATGTTCACATATAATTAGCTTTATCTTTTCCAGTAATGTAATGAATCAATGAACAACCAATCCTGATTCACAGGCCACAGGAAAGCTGTCACTGT
Organism: Hemibagrus wyckioides; assembly: GCF_019097595.1. Classification (NCBI taxonomy): domain Eukaryota; kingdom Metazoa; phylum Chordata; class Actinopteri; order Siluriformes; family Bagridae; genus Hemibagrus; species Hemibagrus wyckioides. Next base: position 14,534,216 of record NC_080715.1, read on the forward strand.
CTTTCAGACACACTACAATGAACATGCACAAACTGCAGTACACTTTACATGCGAGTTTCTGAGGAACTGGTATGACGCAAACTATGATACACTTTCATGCCTGTCTGGTTCAGATACAATTTAGTAAATCGACTCAACATCTGAGTGAAGAACTAGTCTTGTTTTTAAGACTGGCCATGAAATATAAGGTAAGTCTATACTAACCACTTGCTCCACATGTGGCAAGAACTCTGACTGTGCTACTCTGAGTTTTCTTTCCCCCCAAATTCACTATATATCCTTAGAAAACCGCCTGGCTGATGGGTGGTCTGACATGCTGACGGGTGAGCGGGTAGGTGAGTGGGCAAGAGACCTGAGTAGAGGAGCACTCATAGTGAGATTATAGGAGGTGGTTTGGACATTGAGGACATGAAGAGGAGACAGCTTGGAGAAGAGATAGATTGCTGTTCCAGGTGATCAAACAATAGGATGAGAAAGAGAAGAGTGTCAGTGGAGGCACAGGTGAAAAGGCTGGGAAATATTCAGATAGAGAATAGAGAATAGAGAGAGAGAGAGAGAGAGAGAGAGAGAGAGAAAACAAGACGTGCAAGTAAAACAAGCAGAAGATTTGTGACAGCAGCATACTGTGCAAAAACCATGAAAAGGCTTTTTTAAATTATTATTTTTTCTTTCTTTCTTTTTGCTTGTCCTTCATACAAAATCAACTGCGAATATAGAAATTATTGCTGCGAATATAGACAATGTCTGTGACTTCATCCTTTCATGGCTTGATTATCTCATAAACATTTACACTGTATATATAATAGCAACACACACAGTATTTAAATGTAAACATTTATCTTGTAATTCTTAATCATGTAGGCAAATTAGGCATATTTGAAACGGAAATTGAATAATGACTGGCTCAGTTAATGAATAAATGATTAATTTCAATCAATCAATTAAACTGAAGTTGTAGATGAGTTGAGGATATTTGCATTAGAATTTCCTAAAGCCAGGTGATGCAAATACTATATACAGGAAAGGCAATTGTTTGTACAAGTAGAAGAATTTCACACAACAAAACAATGGAATATATTAATCTGTAATTAATTGCACCCTTTGGTTTAGACACATTAAGGGTTTAAACAAGCAGCCCACTCATACCCCATGTGTGCTTAAGGTCCATTTACATGTGTGTGTGTGTGTGTGTGTGTGTGTAGCAGCGGAAAGCAGATGGAAGAGAGAGAGGAAATGGTTCATTTCTCTGAGCACTCAGGAGTGGAAGTGGAGCAGCATATGTTGGGATTTGAATAGTCAATCGATGAATAACCCAAAGCACTGTTTCTTTTTTTTTCTGCTCCCTCTTTCTCGTCTTTCTGGACAGGCTAGCGGAACAGCAGCGCTGTGCTGGGAGAGTTGGCCATCCCTAAAGTACTAGGCTGTAGTCAAAAATATTTACAGCGCCAGGAGGTATTTAGAGAAATATTCGAAAAATTCAATACTGGGCTGACCTCTCACTGGGCATTCACTGCTTCTCACTTTCTGCATCTCTTTCTTTCACCAGCTCTCTCTCTCTCTCTCTCTCTCTCTCTCTCTCTACCCCATCTCCATCAGAAAAAAATAGCTAATTCTATGCATTTCTGTAGACAAGGCTAAATCTGTGGTTAAATGAAAGTCCACTTTTAATAGAAAACCTATTACATTTCTTATACCTATTTCACTTTCAGACAGCATTGCATAAGTGACATTGTCCATTTTTTCCCTTTCAGTTATTTAGGTTACTTTTCAGTTATTTTCTGTTACATATTGCAGACAGTTTCATTACTTTAGTGGAGCTCTATATAACTCTTTATATGAGTTATTTTATTCTTGCTCAGCTTAAGGGTGCAGTATGTCAGGGTTGCTTAGTATTCATTGCATGCTTGAAAAGACTTGCATTAAATATTAAGAACATTTGTGCAAATTCATCTTTATATTTATTTATCTCTTGTAAGAAAACTAAAGCAGTGTTTTTTCTCCATTATTCTATTTCATTATGTCCATCAATGCAAGCAGATCATGACTGATAAATGACACAGATATTTGGGTTCATGTACGGTTATTTCATTTGTTTGTGCTTTACGGTTTGTCTTGAGCTTGCCTTGTTTCGCTTCAGCGTACAGTATCAGTGGAACGCTAGAGGGCAGGCCAGAACCAGCTAGAACATCCGATGCAGTTAAAGCCTTCTCTGTCCTGCACTAAGGCCACATGCCTAAGTTAAAGTTCATGCAAATATCCACCATGCAGTCATTTACATGTTTTACACTTCATTAATGAAGAACATGTTCAAAGTGTTAGCAGATAGAAATGAATAATTGTTAGTGATTTTAAAAGATCTCTGGATATATGTGACGGTTTGTCAGAAGGCTGTATGTGTGCGTGTTTGTGTGTGTGTGTGTGTGTGTGTGTGTGTGCACAGCTCAGCATGTTTGAGGGGCATTTTTATCCTCACAAATTGCCATAGAAGACCTTTGTCATGACACATTTCATACACTTTTACATTCTCACAAGCTCCAACTCCAACAAGAATTTGTACAAATAAGTACGCAAATAACTAAATAATAATAATAATAATAATAATAATAATAATAATAATAATAATAATAATAATAATAATAATAATGTATGTTATTTTGTCCATATTTGCTAAGTCTAAATCTATTTCATTGTAATTATTTCATAAAATCACAATGATTATATATTATGGTAATAATATTAGTAATTAACATATAATTAATATGTAATTACTGGAAAAAAAAAGTTGCATTTTAAAGAATAACAGATATATATATGTATGATTATACACTGAAGGTGTTTGCATGCTAAACGTATGACAGCGCCTCAATTATTTGCTTGGCTTTAAAGTTTAAAGAGCAAAAAAAGGCTTTTTGTCATGTAGCAGCTTTGTCAGTCCTGAAAAAGAGGAATGTGTTAATATGAAGTAAATCTGGAGAAAATCCAAAAATGTTTTATTTAAAAATTATATTTTGAGAGCAAGGTGAGTCTAAGTATATTGTATTTTCTGTATACGTGCCAAAGGCCCGACAGTTTCCTTCCAACTCCAACTTGTCCCTGTGGGATATTAGGTTTTTATCTTAGTTATGGCTATTATTCTGCATTTTACTTCTATGTCTCCAAAACATGACAACTACCAGGACAACAATGCTAATATATTCGGTGGAAGCTGAGGGATAGGGAAAGATTGTGAAGTGTGCAGCCAAGTGAAACATGAAAGGTTCCAGACAGGATGTGACATGGTGTCGTTCAGCTTTGCACAGATAAAAAGCCCTCTCCTCACAAAACCCCCTGCAAGTCTTTTCTCCCCTATGCAGACATCAATCCTCAGCAGCACCCAAACCATTCGCTATTAAACCATTTGCTTTCTGAGTGTTTATACAGAGCTAAAAACAAGGCTGACAGCTTATCTGCACATGCAGAGACTGCAACTACTGAGCAGCCACTTATTACTCTACACAACCCTCATTAAGGCTTCCTGTTTTTATCTCTTTATGATTTCTCTCGTTCCCTTCTCCTCTCTCACTCTCACACTCTCTTTCTGATTCCTCTCCCTGGCTGGCAGCACAATGTCCTTCACTCAGTTGATTTATGGTTCAGGTCTCTGACTTGTTAGATCTATCCGCAATAACACAATATGGGCCTGTCCCCAATGTCAGCTCCAACACTCTGTTCAGCTGATGCTTAATTCCTCCTGGCTGCTGTTATCTGTATGTATTTTTTAAAGCACAAATAGAAATTGTGCTTAAAAAGCCGTCTTGCTTTTACCGAGAGCATTTAGCAAACACTTGCTACTGTGTTTGTTTACACTGCACTTGGCTTTCGTGTGTGGGTTGAATCAAGGCTAACCCCAAGCATATCTTGGCTCCTCAGGCTTGTATAGCAAACTCTCTCACTTTGCTCCTTCTTACAGGACGAGTTAATTGAATCCGAGTTCAATTCGTCTGTCCAGATGCTCCTTTGCGCTAGAGTACAAAAGTACCGGAGCAGGTGTAGCTGCATTAATGCTTCTTTTCCATTAAAGATCTGGCCAGAAGCTGGTGTTTTGGCTTTGTAAACATTCTGCGTTTTTTTTCCCACCTCTGGATATTATTCTGATTGCAGTAGAATTCAAAAGATTTGTTTCTGACCTTGGTACATATCAGCCTATTGATACATCTGAGAGAGGTCCAGCCTACTGTGTGTGCATGTTCCTCCTGACCAGCGAGAGAGAAAGGGAAGGAAACAGAAAAAGAGAGAGAAAGAGAAAGAGAGAGAGAGGGAGGGAGGGAGCGAGAGATCTGTGGGTTTCTTCTCTGATGTGGACACAGGCAGAATGGCCGTGACCCCTGCGGCCTGCAGCTTTTAGACAGCAGGGTGAGTAAGTCCCCCCCTCGCTCTATACGGCAACACAAAGCATGTTTGGCCTGACTACTGTGCTGTGTTCAGCTACAGATATGCTGCATTCATGGCTTTTCGCACAGGGCTAATGGCCAGGCTGTGTGCTGCCTCTGAAATGAGCTTTGTAATTACTGCCCTTAGACACTACGGCGGACGCAACAGAGCCGCTTTATGGAGCCACGCCGTGTTTTTCTGTCAATAAGGATTGATGTGGCTTTTAGCAACGTGTGAAAGACCTGTTGTAACTTTCATTACCTGAGCAATTTCTGTGTAATTCATTACTGAAAAGAAGTCTCTTAGGTTTATACATGAGACATTGTACATCAGCAATGCGATTTGTCAAATTGAAATCTAAAGTGAATTGGAAAAGGATACAAGTATGAAGGGATTCAAGACTGCCTTTAAACAAGTAATACGTTAAAACCTTTTATTGGATTTCTTTAGGAAGTGGAAGTTCGTTTTTTTGTGAGCATGGAGTGCACTGTAATGCTCAGTTTCTTTTCATTTACAATGCAGCTAATTCTTTTGCTTAAATTACATATGATACTCAAGACGTGGCAGTTTCGCTTTGTGTAGCTTGTGTCTGTCAGAATAGGACACGTGTTTGACTGTGAACTGGCTATTACGCTTCAGAAATAGCCGATTTATACCTTCCACCATCCCAGCTCCAGCTAGAGAAAGGTGAATGCTGCTGGTGTAAAAAGACCTAAAATACTAAAGCTGAAGTATACATACTGCACGCGTATTCTGTTACACTTTATTTCAGCCACAGCTCCATTTATACAGATAATGGGTATTGTAAGTTGACAGACCATTTGGATTTTAACCCCAATCTCAACACCGACAGTCTGCAGATTTATATGATATGTATTAGTGCGTAAATCATCAAGGTAAACTTCATCATCACAGTTTCATGGTCAATTTCTGGTGCTTTAAGATGAATTCCACTGAGACAAATGCACACACATACAATCAGTGCAGTGAGTGATCCATGGCATTGCAGGCTGGGGGTCATACAACATACTCATTTAACATGTGGCAGAAGAAGTTTTGTTAAATTGTCAAATATCGAGCCAGACAAGATCAAAATGGCCTTCATCAATATCTGCGTCCGACTTCTCTTTCTGCACAGCGATAAACTCTGACCCTGCAACCACTCACTCAGTCCTGAGACGATTCGTCAACCAAGCATGCGACAGAAAGAGAGCAGGGCAAAGACTGAGTGTGTGTGTGTGTGTCTGCTTTATACACACGTAGGCTTAGATTATGAAAACCTGATGTAATTGTATTTACATCATCAAATCATCTTTCTTTCTTTCTTTCTTTCTTTCTTTCTTTCTTTCTTTCTTTCTTTCTTTCTTTCTTTCTTTCTTTCTTAAAATAATATGTACTGTGACTAAGCCTCTTTTCTGCACTTACATCTGTCTGGCTCCTGATTCTGAAGAAAGTCCAGACAGCGTTTTATACTGAAACGATTTGTCTTCGCAGAGATTTATACATTCTTCCCAGATCATCTTTTAGCAGGATTAGGCTTGATGAATATAATCTTGCTGCAGATTAGTTTTATTTGTAATACCTCATTTTAGGTAAGATTAAATCCACTAATTGTAACAGTGTATATAAACAAGTAGCAAAACTACACTAATACATGAATAATATATGGAACTTTAGTTTTGTGAAAAGGACATTAACTCTATTCTAATACTCCTGCCCTCCTAGCAATAGCCCTCAAGCCATTCCCAATAAAGCAGAGCAACAGCAATCAAACATAATAAAGCTGATTTGGATTTAAATAAGCTCATTCATACGGAAAAATCTGGTGTCCCCCAATTAGTGCTAAAGCAAATATGCTTTGCCCTGCAGCACAAGCTCTAAAACTGACTCATATTGACTTATCTTTGATCCCTCCAATTGAAGGGGAGCTGGTGTAAGCAGGATCATGGGGCAATATCAGGGTCAGAAAGTTTAACCCTTAAATGCCTGGGTGTTTTGAAACTGTTCATACTTTGGGTATAGACTTTAAATATTCATAGATTCTTCTGCAGGGGCAAAGTAAGCTAAAAAAAAAAGTAACCATGTAAGCAGGGTATTCATTTAAGTTATAGTGTTGGATCGAGAGTGAGAGAGTAGACAGAACAGGAACAAGGGTACTACTCAGTTTACAAAGCTCCCAAATGTCATGATAAATAAACATGTATTAATACTTTAATGCTGGTATTTTCATAATGATGAATTAATAAATAATCAGTAATAAGTGTAATAATTGAGTGCTGATATCATGTTAAGTCAAAGGTGACTCTCAGTATTATTAAACATTGTTCTAGCAGACGGCACAGCTCTGAACTCCTGTTGCAATTTTTGCACATTCCTTTTTATGCTGCTACAATCTGCTGTGAACTGTCCTTAATGTTTACATCCATAGCATTTTACTTGCACTTTACTCTCTTCAAAGCTGAGTACCTGTCATCGCTTCGCTGTGTACACTGTTGTATTAAATTGTTCTGTCTGTCTTGCACATTTGCAGATATGCACTTTATGTAGTACTGTGTAGTGTACTTAGTTCTGAGTTATTTTATATGGTTTGTGTGCTTTCTATAGCACCATGATCTTGGAGGTATTTATCTTTATATATATATATATATATATATATATATATATATATATATATATATATATATATATATATATATATATATATATTTTTTTTTTTTTTTTTTTTTTTGTTTAATTTTACTGGGTACTGCACCAGATCAGGTTTTTTTTTTTTTTTTGGGGGGGGGGTATTATTTATTTTATTTATTTAAAATCTTAAACATAATGCACTCTAAATACAAGTGATATACAGATGTTGTACAGATAAAGGAATATTAGACAAATTTCACATAATGTCTGGATAATAATAAATCAATACACCAGTACACACACACATCTATGTTTAGTCTTAACAACTAATATAGCGTGTTTAGTTTCCCTAGATTGACATTTTAATATTAATTAATAATTAATATTAATTTATTAATCATAAAATAAATAAGACAAATAATCAACATGTCTTAATACTGTTAAAGAGTTAAATTACTGTCATCATGAACACCATGGTTTTTAATTGCATGTTTAAACTGGGGATAAATATCAAGCCAATATGTTTTTTTCTGGAGACCAGAGTTATCAAGATTTATTAACATGCTTTAATTTAATTTATTTCTATCACAGATTAAATAAATACTATGCAGGTGAATCTGATTGAATTTATGCAAATGTCAATTAATACATGTGTTATAATTGTTTTGTTACTATGTTATTATACTGTAAAATTGCTGTAAAAAGTTAATTTTTGGATGTTAACTAATGTTGTAAATAATGTTAGTTAATGAAATTTTAATGTAATGTTTAAAAAAAAAAAAAATTAAAGTTCTTTATTGTTGTGATGTTATAAAAATGTTATGAATGAATGAAAGAATGTTAATATGTTAATATGAGTAGCAATTCAGCTCTTACATAGAGTTAGGAATATAGGAGTTTTTTTGAACAAAGGGAAATCAAAGGTGCAGATTTTATACTATAAAATCTATATATATAATATCTATACGTTTTTAATTTTTATTGCTAATATGTCCTGTGTTAGGTTTCTCAAAAAGTATCACATTGGCTATACTTACATTATATCTTAAAATCTGGATTAATTTATTACATGAATTAATGTGACAATGATCTTTAATCTCAAGTCACAATATTTATTGACAGAATGAGTTAGTAACAAGATGTCATTGTATAGCAATTACACTGATTACAGGCTAGTCATATAGGTTTCAGGGTCTGGTAATGTACACACTTCATTATATCCTAATGGGCTAAAGTGCATGCATTAAGTCATCATTATGAATTCATTATTTAAGTCTTGAGGCTTGTTTGTGGACATTATAGAAAAGCATTACCCAAGTGAATTGGAACAGATTAGAGATGAGTAGAGGACAAAGAGAAAAGATAAAAGAAAGGAATTGCGATGAAAGGAGTGGAGTTACATGAGAAGAAGAACCAGAGGAAAGGATGGAGCTGGGAAACATAGATGTGTAGAGGAGAGGAAAAAGAATGAGAAAAAAAAGAATAAAGAGACGAGATGATAGGGTTTGGAGGGAGAGGAGTAGAGAGAAAGATACAAAGGGCAGAAACAGAGATAAAAGCAGAGAAGGAAAGAGTAAAGAGGAATAGAGGGGAGAAAAGTAAGGAAGAAAGGAGTGAAGAGAAAGAAAAACGAGGGGAGCAGGGATGAAAAAAGTACAGAGAAAAATAAGAAACAAAGAGAAGATTTCTGTAGAGGGGAAAAGAGTAAAAGTAAGATAAGAGAAGAGGGGGAAAAAAGACAGGATAAAGAAGAAAAATAGATCACATACAGAAGAAGAGGAAAAGACTAAAAAAAAACAACAACTCAGAACCCCTTTTATGCTGTCCCTGTTCTGCATAGAACCCTACAACTGAGTGTTTCCCTACCAGGCAGGGTTTTAAAGCAAATCACTTTTAGGAATCTAAGAATCCTTAACTGTCCAAAGAACCACAAAGAAAGCTTTGAGGATTTCTAAGAACTTAGACGGATGAGTAGACAGAGAAGGAGCTGAATATGAAGGAGAGAGGACAGGAGTAAAGGAGCAGAGGGAAGAGATGAGGAGGAGAGCAGCGAAGCAGATGAGAAAACAGAAGTTATGAGGAGAGATGATTAGAGAAGATCAGCGAGGAGAGAGAAGGGAGAGACAGGGTGGGGGTGTTGGTGGAGGGGGGGGTCACTTTTGAACAGGACAAGGTCACATCAGCAAAATGTGAATTTGTATTATCATGTTTTCACACAACTGTGGGAATAATGGGAATAGAAACTGGAAACTGTTTATATTTTGTGGGTAAAGCATGAGATGTGTTCTTGTGCTGTGATTGGATTTTGTATATTTATTTAATATCATAATTATTTTTATAATTAAATGCAAACTTTAAAATCCTGAAAAAATAGTGCTATTACAACTACTAGCAATACCACACCACCACCACCACCACCACTACTACTAATAACAATAATAATAATAGACATACTACTAATACTACTACTACAACAATTGATGATAGTAGTATGCCTTCTACAACCTGTATTTTGTTTTGTAATATGTTATTGTAAACCCCCTCAACCATACTCATGCCAGTAAAATTACATCCTGTAGTGTATTTGAAGCTGGTAGTAGCAGGCCTCTTGATGCGTTTGCTCTCCTAACTTTGACACACTTTGGGGTAAATATCCTGTTTTGCTGAACACTGAAGTGAGTTGTTATTGGAAGCTTCACACAATGAAGCAGCAACATGAAGCACTACTTGAGACAAGGATAGCGTTTCAAAGCTATCGACAGAAAGCCATTTACCTCCCAAGAGCTTACAGCCTCTTCAGGGGCTTCACTATTATCCTAAATGCCACAAAGAATCAATTCAGAACAACAAGAGTGCGTTTTTGTTTTTTGCTGATCCGTTGCAAGATTTTTCATTAATTTACTGCACTCCAAACACAGTAAGTGTAGTAGAGGAACGATAGTGAGTTATAAGAGCTAGCTACTGACTGTGTGTGTGTGTGTGTGTGTGTGTGCGTATTTGGCTTTAGGGCTTTAGTTTTGGTCCACCTGTATTGAGTTCCTCAGAGAGAACAACTTCTGATGCATTGAAAAGGAACATGACGGATAGTGTTAATGCTCTACTTCCGATTGAACACCTCTCACTTGCACCTGCCAGTATTCAGCTACACCGTTTGCATGTATTTTAATTAGCTCTATATTGGCTGTAGATGACACTACTTTTCAAAATACTAAACACTGAAATCTGGCTCTATTCACAGGTCCTGGCAAACTATAATTATCACTTATACTGAAATATAATGCTCAACATATCATCATCTTTTAGCTCGTAAGAGCTTTTTTGTCTTTTCCTTTCTTTTTTTTCTCCATCAGGCTGTTCTCATTATATACGTCTAAGCACATCCTTGACACAGAGGGATTTCAAGATAGGAGACATAAAAATTCAAAGAGCAGAAGCCAAAGTGATAGAAATTCAGCACCATGCAGACAACTGAATAATAACATTAATGAAATTTTTACATTGACTAAAAGTCAGAGTTCGTCCTTCATTAATTTTAAAGTCACTCTCTCAGACTTGGAAATGTGTTCGGACAGGTGGCTCTTTTCTCCATCTCGGCATGGCCTCGTGGAGAAACCTGCTACCCCACAGACATTCTCTTCGTGCCACTCATCATTTTCAAACATGACAGCTATGGCTAACCTTTCAGCTTGAGACACACTTTACTTTTTGGTCTTCCACTTCACCACAATTTTCCATAGCACTCTTTTAATTCTGTATTTTATGTCTGCGGATGTGCCCCTTGCATGCAGCTACCAATAAAACTTAGGTTTTTTACTAGTTCTCACTTAGGCTGTAACTGACACTGTTTAATTGGTGTTTCTGTAGAAAGAAAAGAGGTGTGTATGAATGATGTGATCTCAGACCTTGTGCTGTGTGGGAGGCTCCTCCAAAACTTTCCATGATGGAAATATATCGAGGTGAGGAGGTTAATGCAGCAAATGCTTTGTGATTCTGCTGCTGAAGGCGTTGACGGGCCATAGACAGATGTATTTATGGCCTTTGGTGTAGACTTTCATAATGTTTAAGGAAATGACTGAGCATAATGTTTAACAGTGTTGAACTGACTTTTTTGAACTTACTGCGTTCATCGAAGCACAAGTGTTTCACTCAGTGTGAGCATTTCATAATGATTATAAATGGGTCACCATTTGTTTGGCTGGTCTTAAGACCCTTATTGTAGTGTTGATTTACGTATATACTGTACAGTACAAAAACTACTGTGTTACAAAGGTAAACTGACAAACTGACAAAGATTTGCTAGAGATAACCAAGCAAAGTTTTAGTATACATAACAAGGTGATATATGGACTGTAATGGCTATAATGATAACATAAAACAACTGCCCGATTCAGTTCAAGTCATTCATTTAGAGAAATTATTTCATCTTTGTTAGAGGTGCGGTGGATCCTATTCCAGGAACACTGGGTATGAAGCGGATATACACCCTGAGTGGGATGTTAGACCATTGCAGGGCACCGTAAACACACACACACACACACCTAGAGACAATTTCGAGTAGGCAATCCACCTACTGGTATGTTTTTTTGTAGGTCTGAGAAAACCCACACAGCTACCTGCTGCACCACCATGCCTCCCTTCAGTTTAATTCAATTCAATTTGTTTTAATTCAAGTCAGCATTAGTGTCATTAGTGCCTTTTTAAAGATGTGAAGACTAATACGTAAAACTACAGGTTTTCTTTTATTTGATTTAACCATCAAAGCATCTGAGAAAACATTTATCTAATATTTCTAATATTTCTATTCCTCACAGATGAAATAAACAAGATAAATACACAGAATACATTGCTGTTGATATATATATATATATATATATATATATATATATATATATATATATATATATATATATATATATATATATATATATATATATATATATATATATATATATATATATATATATATATATATATAAAACCAACTTTCGAATTTATACTAAATAAATGGTATTTAAAATATTATTAAAATATTACATATTATTAAAAATTATTTAAAAATTAAAATATTAACTAATATATATATATATATATATATATATATATATATATATATATATATATATATATATATATATATATATACACTATATTGCCAAAAGTATTCGCTCACCTGCCTTGACTCGCATATGAACTTAAGTGACATCCCATTCCTAATCCATAGGGTTCAATATGACGTCGGTCCACCCTTTGCAGCTATAACAGCTTCAACTCTTCTGGGAAGGCTGTCCACAAGGTTTAGGAGTGTGTTTATGGGAATTTTTGACCATTCTTCCAGAAGCGCATTTGTGAGGTCACACACTGATGTTGGACGAGAAGGCCTGGCTCTCAGTCTCCGCTCTAATTCATCCCAAAGGTGTTCTATTGGGTTGAGGTCAGGACTCTGTGCAGGCCAGTCAAGTTCCTCCACACCAGACTCTGTCATCCATGTCTTTATGGACCTTGCTTTGTGCACTGGTGCACAGTCATGTTGGAAGAGGAAGGGGCCAGCTCCAAACTGTTCCCACAAAGTTGGGAGCATGGAATTGTCCAAAATGTCTTGGTATGCTGAAGCATTCAGAGTTCCTTTCACTGGAACTAAGGGGCCAAGCCCAGCTCCTGAAAAACAACCCCACACCATAATCCCCCCTCCACCAAACTTTACACTTGGCACAATGCAGTCAGACAAGTACCGTTCTCCTGGCAACCGCCAAACCCAGACTCGTCCATCAGATTGCCAGATGGAGAAGCGCGATTCGTCACTCCAGAGAACCCGTCTCCACTGCTCTAGAGTCCAGTGGCGGCGTGCTTTACACCACTGCATCCGATGCTTTGCATTGCACTTGGTGATGTATGGCTTGGATGCAGCTGCTCGGCCATGGAAACCCATTCCATGAAGCTCTCTGCGCATTGTTCTTGAGCTAATCTGAAGGCCACATGAAGTTTGGAGGTCTGTAGCGATTGACTCTGCAGAAAGTTGGCGACCTCTTCACACTATGCGCCTCAGCATCCGCTGACCCCGCTCCGTCAGTTTACGTGGCCTACCACTTCGTGGCTGAGTTGCTGTCGTTCCCAAACACTTCCACGTTCTTATAATACAGCTGACAGTTGACTGTGGAATATTTAGGAGCGAGGAAATTTCACGACTGGATTTGTTGCACAGGTGGCATCCTATCACAGTTCCACGCTGGAATTCACTGAGCTCCTGAGAGCGACCCATTCTTTCACAAATGTTTGTAAAAACAGTCTGCATGCCTAGGTGCTTGATTTTATACACTTGTGGCCATGGAAGTGATTGGAATACCTGATTCTGATTATTTGGATGGGTGAGCGAATACTTTTGGCAATATAGTGTATATATATATATTTAACTAATATATTTCACATATTATTTAAAATATTTAAATTTTTAAATAATTTTTAATAATATGTAATATTTTAATAATATTTTAAATACCATTGGTATTTTTATTTAGAATAAATTCGAAAGTTGGTTAATGGATGATTTAATATAATTTTTAATCATTCAAATGCCTAATTAATCAACTGAAAACATATTTGACAGGTTTTGACTCTGCTGCTTCTCTTTTCCAAAACAAACATACACATGACTGTCAAATTACTAAGAATCATGTAGTCACATACCTGGGATTAAATGGGAGACTATTGATATGTGATTAATGTCTGGAGACAGGACAATAATTGAAACATATAACGCTTCATATTGTCTAAGTAACACCATATTATAAAGGTCCAACTTGTGAACAGGATTTGGCAAATAAATCACAAATAAATAAATTTGGCAGGATTGGACAGACAAGATTTCTTTACCATTAAAATAATAGCAACATTACAAACTAAATATAATATCTAAATCACTTAAATCCAAAATCTGTAATGTTTTCAGTTGCGGTATAAACTGTTATTAATGGTATCAAGGGCTCTTTAATCTCTTTTCTGTCTCTGTCCTCTTCCTTTCCTTGCACACCAGGCCATTATCCCAACAGACACTTCTTTTTTCTGATCAAGAGTCGCACGACTGCCTGCCTCCAAAGCCTTCTGCAATTATTCTGTCTTTCTTCTGAGGGTCTCACTCCTTCTCTCTCTGCCGCTCGTCTATAAGGGCTAGAGCTCATCCCTGCCCATCTCGTGTTTAAGTAGCTTAGTCTCTCCTCTGCGTCGCTGATTTCCTTGTAGGCCTGAGCGTCCTTTAGATGTGATCACCTTCCTCCGACGCCTCTGGGATTAACCAGGCCAGGCCACCACTCTCACCAAGTCTCGCCTCTACCTTTGTAGTCAATAAAAGACTAACTAGAAAAGAATGAGAGGATAGGGGAATCAATCTAGTGGAAGCCACCCCACTGTTTTCTCATCATTTCTGGTGTCGTGTGTCATCTCTGACTGTAACTTGGAAAAAAGCACAAGCTCAGTATGGGGGATAGTATTTTTTTTTTTTTTTTCTACTGGTCTGTGTGTTATTCAGACTTAAGGATAGGTGGGATGTAGAGGGGATATAGAAGATTTTGATTCAGGGATCGTGAGGATAAGTATTGTTTAATGCTGTGTACATTCACACAGTAGGGGTGACTGTTATGTGCTTTTGACTACTCATAACACTTTAAGAGCCAGAGATATAGCAAGATGTACTCTGGGATCTGCTGTAACATGGATGTGTGTAGCGCTACTTAGTAACACAGCCAGCTGGATTAGATGAGGGTGTATATTTGATTTGCTTTGTGGGAGGATGGAAGTTGTGCTGATTGGCAGTATGTGGACGAGACTCACTCAGCAGTATCGTATTGTGATCGATACTTACGTGTAGTGCTGACACTCTAAAGACTTCTGTAGTGAACCAGTCACAGTCCATGCCATCAGCTATCTAGTTTAATATGAGGACACTCAATATGGTCTCTGAGGACAAGCTTGTGCCAATTTATTGGCTAAATCATGAAGGTTTTAAGATATTTAATATTGACCAAAGCTCTTCAGGTCTGTATATTTGCAATTAAATCTAACAACTTTAATAACTTTGCTAAGCAGTTGGCATGGTGGAGCAGTGGGCAGCATTGCCACAGCTCCAGGTTTCTTGGTTCAAACCTGAGTTTAGGTTAGTGTCTGTGTGGGTTTCTTTCTGGTTTCCTTCCAGAAACATGATGAGAGGTGGATTTTGCATCTAAGGGTGTGAATGTGTGTGTTTGCGTGTGTGTGTGTGTGTGTGTGTGTGTGTATGTGTGTGCATGGTGCCCTGATATGGACTGGCATCCCACCTCGGGTGTATTCATGACTCACTCCCATTTTTCCTGGACAGGCTCCAGATCCCCCACGACCCTGACCAGGATAAAGCATTGACTAAAGATGAATGAATGACTGATCTTTGCTAACCATGCACCATCAGTGTGGGTGATTGAATCAGAAAAGCTCTGTTTTGATCTAAGGGTAAGACCTAGGTTTTCTTATAGCAAATCTACTCAGAAGTAATATTCAGTAAAGGTTAGAAATAAGAGGTGACTGCATTGAGCATCAGAAACATTGAATTTGCTATTGAGATGCAATTTAATTAAATCATCCCTGTATCCAAAATGTGGTGCACAAGGACAATCAGCCGTTTCACATATGCGAACTCTAAGCAAATGCATGTATAAGCACGCATGAACATTTGACATTTGTATGTACTATACTTGGCTTTTTATGGCAGATTTGAAAATAAATAAATAAAAATAAATAAATGTAAAATTTATTAATTCAGAGGTCGACCAGAGATTGATCTTGGCATCTCTTTAAATATCCTCACTTACAAATGTGTGTGTGTGTGTGTGTGTGTGGGTGTGTGTGTGTGTGTGTGTGTGTCTGCCACTTTTTTGTCCTTCTGTATGTTTTTGTACACTTGCATGCTGATGAGATGAGCCCTGTCATAGCTGGCTGCCTCTCTGTGGGTTTGTTTCCCAGATCCTTTAAAGCTCTCACATGACACAACCATAAACAGTTTTGACGGGTTTGAGAGACTTGATCACAGCAGAGGGGAAAAAAAGAGAGATGTCCAAAACAAAGACAGAAATTTGGTTGACAGTTACAGTTCAGCTGAATATGTATTGTTCTCAAACATGGCAAGCGGGGGAGTGCATATTTGTTTCATGAGTCTCTCTCTCTCTCTCTCTCTCTCTGTCTCTCTCTTTCTCTCTGGCTATCTATCTATCTCTGTTTGCTGAAGATTATATTTTCTTTGTTTTCTTCTTATCCCAGACCTCTTAAATGGTCCAGACAGAACATCAGGCACAAATAACATCAGACACTACTCTAGTTTTAATATCTCAGGCAAATGACTCTCTTTTAAAATTGGACCTTGAAACTATAAAGCTATGCAATAAATAGTGTTCCTTTTAAACACTGTTTCTGAATGGGAGATTTTCTTCCTCTTGGTTGCTCCTCAGACCCTCGTTCTTTGAAAGAGGGACGAGAGATAAAGTCTGCAGAGAAATGACTACAACAGACAGCTCTCTCAGGGCCCAATAGATTCCCATTGTATTATTTTCATTCTCTTGCTTGCTTTTTCCTTTCTTTCTTTCTTTCTTTCTTTTTTTTTGATGTTTGATTGCCATAAGACATAACGTAAATGTGCAGCATGAACAGATGAAAGTTTACAGACTGGTCATTCATCCGAAAGAGAGAGGGCAAAAAAAATAAAAAATAAAAAATGGGGTGGGTGGTTCCTCGTACTAAGAAATTCTCCCTCTGAGTATGATGTGAGGGTGTTCTTCATGTTTCGTCCGAGAGCAGATCTTAAAAGCCTGCTTTATTGCTCTTCTTTCTTCGGTATGACTCTTGCACACATTTTGATAGCACCCCTTGTCATCACAATGTGAATGTGTGCAGAAAAACATGAATGAGGCATTATTTCAGACTCAATTGGCATTAAAGTATGCTTTTATTCTTCCCTTTTTTCCCTCTGTGTGAGCAACTGATCCCCATTGTGCGGGCACTGGTGTGCATAACTCTAATGTAAGACTATTCTATATCAGGGGATGAAGCTGTCTATTTGGGTGATTGACACAAACCCACATTAAGAGGTGGCTTTGAAAATTAGTCCGTGGAGACCTGGCGAAGGTGTGCGGGAAAAGGAGAGTCGTCTCCAAGAGGAGCCGTGCCTTTTTAACCCCACTCATTGGTATTCTGCGGTGCGAATGGAGAGCTGCTCTCTAAATGGCTGAGGCATGCGGCTCGCCGAGCCCCTCGACACACACACACAGCCGGAGCCCATGGAGAGCCGCCAACAATATGCAGCCCGGAATACAGAAATCAAAATGGGCCCAATTAATAATCACATAGTTAGTTCATATTTTATACACCGCCACAGTGCCTGTGCTGAAACAAGTTCATCTGAGCACATGAACCTGTCTCACTGTCTCCGTCTGTCTCTCTGTCTCTCTTCCTCTTTCTTTCTTTCTTTCTTTCTTTCTTTCTTTCTTTCTTTCTTTCTTTCTTTCTTTCTTTCTTTCTTTCTGTTTCTCCATCTATATTTCTCTCTCTCTCTCTCTCTCTCTCTGTCTTTCTGTTTTCTTTCTTTTTGTCTCTGTCTATGTCTGTCTGTCTCCCTTTGTCTCTCTTTTCTGTATTTCTTTCTCTTTTCTCTATCACTCTCAGTCTCTCTCTCTGTTTGTCTGTCTGTCTGTCTGTCTGTCTGTACCTTTCACTGTCTTTTCTTTTTCTTTCTGTTTTCTCCATCACCTTCAGTGTCTGCCTGTCTCTATTTTCTCTCTCTTTTCTGTCTTTCTTTCTGTTTCTCCATTTATATTTCTCACTCTTGCTGTCGTTTCTGTCTTTCTGTTTTCTTACTTTTTGTCTCAGTCTATCTGTCTTCCTTTTTCTCTTTTTGCTGTTTTTCTTTCTGCTTTCTCCATCACTCTCAGTCTCTCTGCATGTCTCTTTGTCTGTCAGTACCTTTCTTTCTTTCTTTCTTTCTTTCTTTCTTTCTTTCTTTCTTTCTTTCTTTCTTTCTTTCTTTCTTTCTGTTTTCTCCATCACTCTAAGTCTGTCTGTCTGTCTCTCTCTCTCTCTTTTTCTCCCTCTCTTCTCACATCCTTCATTCTCACTCACCTTAACATTTTGAACTGGTGTTTTTCTGTGCTCTCCTCATAGGCAAGATTCAGCAGCTGTAATGATGTGCCTGGACATTCTCTCTCTCTGCCTCTGCATTTGGAAATGGTCAGCCAATCATGTGGAAATCCTAAAAAAAGAAAGAAAAGAAAACCCACCAAGGAATGGGCATGAAATTTCAATGATTTTCCTTAATTAGAATACAATGCACACATATTCAAGTTTGAAAAATGCATTTATGTTTCGCCTATAGAAGAGGCATTGGCTCAGCTCTTGATTAAAATAAGAATGAAATATTAAGTGCTTCTTCTATGCAGCATTATTTCAGACACACACACACACACGCAAACACACAAACACCATTCTGCCCACGTTTTAGCTGGCCTTGACCTCGTTACCTCAGCCTCGTCTAAGCGTAAAGCTTTTCAAAATGCAGCAGCAAGCATTTTGACATATTCATTTAATTACTCAGAAAAGCACACAGTAAACACTTATATTATTATGAATCTAGTTAAATTTACTCATCATGTCACAAAAAGCAGAAGCTTCATCACGTCAGCTTTGAAATGAAGTGATAATTTAAGTGTTTTCTTAAAATTGGGGCTGTTTTAAAAAGGAAAACTTGTATGTTTATATGCATATTTTTTAAATATTTTTTGCTTTATTGTTTCATCATCCAAACAAAATGTATGAGCGTGTGCTATGCATGAGTGTTCAAGCATGCTTGAGTGTGTGTGTGTGTGTGTGTCTGGTCTTCCAGTCCCCTCAAAGTCAGTGATGAGCACTTTACTGATTTTGACAGATTCATTTAAAGTTGCTAATCAGATGTAAATATGCAGCGCAGGTTCCCTCAGGCTCTCTTTGAAATGCAAATACCACGTGCAAACAAAGGTGCTGCTGGACAGAACTCCTGTTTTGGAGGAATCAGAGGTGCTCACTGTGCTTAAATCTTATTAGGAGATGGGGAAAAAATTAAAGTGTTTATTACATTTTCTTTTTAATGCCGACAAAGAGTATCTTGTTCCTTGTAAATACTTAGTGAGGAGTACACTATATCTGATTATCATGTGTGTTATGAAACAGAAATCTCTGCCTGTAAGATCTATAAAAGGCAATACACTGTATAGTGTATGATATGATTAATATATCACGATAGTGACACTTCCCTGGTTTTCTATTTCAAATTAGAATAGATTTTAGGGGCTTGGTTTACTTTGAAAAACTTTGAAACTTTGGGGCAAAAAAAATTCTAAATATATTATCTGACTGAGATCAAAACTCCATACATGAGCAGTTCACACCTAACTATACAGTAAAATAAAAGACATGATGAAGGAGATTATGGAGCTGCATTGCTTTGCTCACATTTTGCTGGCTATAAAGGAATAAACATTGATCATTAATTACATTATATTAGTAGAACAGGTTTCTCAAACATTTTGGAACTAGGAATCCCTTAAAGAAAAGAAAGAAAAAAAATCAAAATCACAACAGCAAATAAAAACAACAGCAAATAAAATGCAATAGCAAATTAAAAAAATATATAAAAAAAAAACCCCAGCAAAATCAAAAGCCCAACAGCAAATAAAAACACAAGCACAATCCAAAAGGCAAAAGTAAAATAATTAAATAAATAAATAAATAAATAAATAAACAGAACAGCAAAGTCAAAAACAACAGCAAAATCTACAATACAAAAGCAAAATCAAAATGCAACAGCCAATAAAAAAACAACAGCAAATAAAAAACAAAACAGCAAACCAAAAAGGACAAAATAGTACAAAGATTACAGTCAACATTATAACTGTCACATGCTGTGGCCTATCAAAGAAGAGCATGTGATATTCAGTAATCTACTAACTCTTCTTTTTTCCCTCCAGAGTTAATGCTCTTATGGTTTGGATTTTGCTTGTTGTGTTTTTGGTTTGTTAAAGGGGCACCGGAAGCCCTGTCTTTTCCTGAAATTTTTATTAACTAAATCCCTGGATCAAATTTCATTTGCATTTTGAAGATTACGATTAAAACGACTTGACAAGTTAAATGGGCTAATAACTAATGCTGGAAATGCTGGGTTATGATTTCTGCTACTGAAACAAACAAACAAGCAAACAAATGCACAGTGGACCCCTACCTGTGCTTTATATGCCCCTCTTTGAGATCCACAGTGTCAGAGAAATGTGCATTAATGTAGGACTTTAGGAATTACAGTATACAGTATATAGGGCATCATAGCTCAGCACCTGAGTTTGACAGGAAGCCCTTTCCTGCTCACACATGCCACACATAGAGGCCCAGCGGAGCATTGGGATGATCAGCAGTGAACGCAATCACACCGGCACCTCGTCCACTCCCACGTTGTCTGCGTGCCACAGGCTCTCTGCTGGCACTGTGCCTTGTCGTTCCACCATTTCCAATTTCCAGCAGGCAAATTGGGATTCCTGACTGCACTCACAAGTGTCTGAAGCACCATTTTCTGACTCTATGGAGTGGAAAATATGATTCAATTCCTGCTCAATGCCTTTTCATTAACCGACTGCTGAATGTCATCCACAGAAAGTGTGTGCTTGTATCCAAGTAGAACAATAATTGTGTATATTATTAATCCCAATTATACTTTTGAGAATTTTGTTGTATTTTTTCCCCACCCTCCTCCTTTGCTGTTTTTGAAATTGAAAATTAGCAGTGAAGAGGCTAGAGGAGAAAATGTGTAGTGGCTATGAGGTTTCACCACTGAGTCACACTGGTTTTAATAGCTGAAGATTGTAGTTAAAACAGCCAATCCCTCTGAAGAAGGTTTGGACCTGCTCTTCGTATATCCACTTAACCAAACTCAGTGATATTAGCCCTGCCATGACTTAACTGCCAATCCATATCCCACTACCACTGTACTCCCTATTAAAATTTTACAGGTCAAAAACCTAAAAGGCAGTTAAGAAAACGTCCTTTTTCATTACATGTGACAGAAAATGAACAGGTCAGGCCAAGCTGTAATAGCATGATAATTAGGACCTCTCTACTTGATAAAGTGTGACTGTAAATCAATGTTGGACTAATTAATCAATATTTTAATTATTAGACCTTTTAACGAACATTTTTGTCAAATTCCCCAGGACCTCATGACTACATGGCCTGCTATGCCATCATTAGTTCTAACAGAGAGCTTAAAGTGCTATCATTAAAAATGTTGTCCACCACCTCTACCTCTTCATCTAAAAACACATTACTGTGACTTCCTCTTAAATCACTTCCTATACTCTGAATATTTTAATCCCAGGCATTTTTAACCATGTTCTGAGTTACTGTAAGTCATTTTTTCCATGCTTTGTTGGTAGCTCACACATTTCTTGATTGTGACAGGTTAAATGACATGTCATAAAATTTGTGTAACCTTATCCATCCATACATTCTCTACACACCTAATCCATTCTCAGAGAACTTGGAGCCTGCCCCAGAAGACTCGGAGCACAAGGCAAGGTACACCATGGATAGGATGCCAGTCTATCGCAGAGCATAGCTACACACCGAAACAACCATTCACACATAACGGACAATTTAGAGATGTCAATCAGCCTACAGCACATGTCTTTGGACTGGGGGAGGGAACTGGAGTATCTGGAGGAAACCCCTGAGGCACGGGGAAAACATGCAAACTCCACACACACGACAGAGATGGGAATTGAATCCCCAACCCTAGAGATGTGAGGTAAAGGTACTAACCCCCAAGCTACTGTGAGAGGTAACTTTTTTTTATTGATTTACCCTTCATTGTTTCCCCTTAAGTGTAAACTTTTATGTTAAATTATGCAAACAAAACTTGTTCAAGCTCCCATCAGTATTTGCATACTAACCACATACTTGTGATGTGTCTATTTAAATAATTACATATTTATGCACTTATGTAAATACATACTTATTAGCACACTGTGTAATTATGACTCTCAGAGTCACACACTCCGCACTGCCATTAATAAACCACTTTTGCATGCATGTGTCTGAAATATGTACATACACAATTAAGAAGCTCTATATTTTTCTATATTTTTGATCCATTTTTTTCACTTCATGAAAAGTGTACAAAAGAGGTTTTATATATATATACATATTTTTATATATTTTTTTATTAATTGCTGCAGTCCAAATCCAAGTGTGTTGCGGCAATGTTGGTCTGGTGTCAGACTCACCTGATTTTATCTAATGCAGTTGTGTTCATCTAACATCACCACAAACACACATGGAGAACACTACGTGGCTCACCATATTTATTTATTTATTTATTATTATTATTATTATTATTATTATTATTATTATTATTATTATTATTATTATTATTATTATTATTTTGGTGCTATTATGCACAGTAAGGCTTGTCACCTCTTCTGTGTTCCACAGTGTTCACCCATCACTCATGGTACATGTGTGCAGTGGAAAATAATGATTTTGTCATCAGCTAAAACACATGTGCAGGTTACTTTACTTCCAGAGCAAGTGCAAACCAGAGCATGAGCTGCGTTCACATTCAAAGGAATCGTGGCACAGTTCCAGCACATCCGAACTAAAGCCATCTCTTACAGGTATTCTCGGTGCTCTTCCTGGTCCACGTGGCAGCTTTCACTTTACTAATTTTGTTCATACAAATGGTGCTCTATTTCTGACTAAAGTGCTAGTGTGAAAGCCTCTCAGTGTATAAATGTGTGTGCATTGTGGCCTGTAATGGATTAGCATTGCATCCAGTATTTTTGTATCTTTCTTCATAAACAATAAAATCCCAGAGAGTTAAATTAATGAGCAGTCATGCTTCTACAACTTAACTTCAGTCATTTATCTCAACCTAGATCTAAATAAAACCAGTTACACTAAGTATGACACTGATCGCTAGTTGACTTGCTGCCTTTACCATGGCTAATCGCTTTGAGGTTTGTCTTCTTGTTTAACTTGAATAAAAACAGACTTGCTGTCACCACACTGTCCACCATAACCATGCAACCCAAGAGAGGGTTCGTCTCTGGAAAACCTTGAAACAATGGTCAGTGGGTCGTGTTGGGAAAGGGAAGGTGTGTGTTGTATGGGTGAACCCGTTTCTGCTTTGGTATAGTTGTCGGCTTGAGTTTGTCTGGGTGGCTGGGTGGCAGCAGACAGCAGGGGTCTGTTTAATGTGGCATAACTGCGGAACAGAAACACGGCGAGAAAACCTGCTCTGCTCTCAGCGTGAGAGAGAGTGACCTGTCTGACTTGGTCAAGACTTTACCTTCAATACATCAGAGCAGTCCCTGCAGTAACAGTGAAGAAGTCTTTGATGTTTAATATGGGTATGGTTTATATGGATGGTGTATTTACCTCTATTTTGTGGAATCACTAAATTGAGTTAAGATTTAGGATGCTGTCCCGACTACGCTGACTGAGTGTGCAGGGATTCGGTCTCACTTTGGTTAATCTGTAGAATCATGAAAAAAAAAATTGTACCCAAAACACATCATTATATCTGTAAATGTTTTCCACTGACCACTGTCAACATTCAGTGATCACAATTACTGATGGTAGATTAAACCAAGGAACTGAAGCTGAGCCACAGTGTGTCTGTGTGAGTGTCTGTGTGTGCAAGTGTATATTTGAAGTGCTGAATATAGCCCAATGAGCCAGCGGACATAGTGCAAGCCTGTCACTGCACACATTTACATCAGAAAATGTCTTCTGTGGCATTTGTAGTACATTCTACCCCTCTGGCTCTGATGTTCTGAATATCTGTTTTGTGACCATTTTGGTTTCTCATTTCTTATTCTATCCCAGGGCATCTCACATACACACGCATTCACGGACTCATTCACACCTAGAGGCAATTTAGCAAACTTAATAGCTTGTTTATGGCAGGTGGGAGGAAACCAGAGAACTCAGAGGAGAACATGTAGAACACACAGACAGTAAACTGAGCTTATGCTTAAATTTGGGACTTTTAGGGATCTACCTGCTGCACCACCATGCCTCATAAACAGGCTAATCAGACACATTTCAATTCGTATCTCACAAGGAACATATTTTCAACATTTTATGTTATGAGTTAGGTGGCACTGTGGCTTAGGGGTTTGCACATTTGGCTCACACCTCTGGGGTTGGGGGTTAGATTTACACCGTCCACCTTGTGTGTGTGGAGTTTACATGTTCTCCTTGTGCTTCAGGGATTTCCTCCAGATACCATGTTTTCTCCACCAGTCCAATGATATGGATTATAGGCTGACTGGCATCTTTAAATGGTCTGCAGTGTGTGAATATTTGTGAGTGGTTGTGCCCTACGATGGTTCACACCCTGTCTAGGGGTTAGGATATGATCCAGGCTCCCCATTACCCTGTGTAGAAGTGCTACAGAAACGGATGGATTGACATTATGAGTTATGAGTTATGAATTGAGTCCAATTTTATTTGTGTAGTGCTTTTAACAATGGACATTGCCACAAAATAGCTTTACAGGAATAGAAAAAAATCAGAATAAAAATTATGAAGTTTTCTATTGAAATTTATATTTATCTCTACTGAGCAAGGCAGTGGCAAGAAGAAAAAAAAACCCTGAGATGATATGAAGAAGAAACCTTGAGAGGAACCAGACTCAAAAGTGTGACATTGCATAGTGCCATTGTAATAATTTCCTCCTGCTGATGCCTCAAATGTTCATTGATGGAGAGCTGAGCACAAAACTGACCACAGCAGCAGTAGTCCAAAGCCACCATTATGGCCTCCAAATGGTGCTCTCAACAGCAGCCACTAAAACAATCATTTCCAGAAACAATAATTATTAAGAAAAATCAGGTAAGGCTTTTGATATAAAGTGATAATGACAACAAAGCTCTAACAGCTTTAGACACTCTGCCTGTAGACCATGGATTGTTTGCAACTCATTGTACACTTTTCTGGTCACAAGCTTCAGAATTTTAAAGGTTGCCATCTCTTTTGTGATCTAGTCTTCTACACACAATTTTCTGATAAGAAAGAAAAAAGCATTCAACAAAGATTGTGACACAATGAACACTTCTGAATAAGATTCTAGTCACTGGTTTGAAAAAGTATCACATTACAGTATCACATCTATAAAGGTTCAAGAGATCAAGAGTTATTCAAGAGCATTTAGTAGCACATCATTATTAGCACTTTTGGAAGACAGGCTTTCAGAATTGTCTTTGGGAAGTCAGCTGCAATGTCAGTCAGATTGAAAGTAGGGTCCACGGTTCATACCTGTGTTTAATATTAAAAAATATTAGCCTGTCTTGTGAAAGCTTCTGTAAGAAAAATAAGCAGTTAAAGCTACTGTTGCCATAAGCAGTGAATTAATATCTGATAGAAACCCCCCATACTGAAGAGCTGCATTCATTTCTATTCTTGTCAACCCTCACAATACACTTCACTTGTTTCTTGTTTGCCTTCACCTTTTTGAGCTCCCAAAGACCTTGAAAAGTTTAGTGAGTCTGTGTATCAGTGTATTTATGTTTTTTTCCTATTCTCTTTTCTAATGACTGGCACATATCAGCTTGTGTTTTCCTTATTTTGACCCTCACCTGTTTGTTCATACAGATTTGTCTTTACTGATGGCGTCTTATCTGTTACCTGACTGTAATAATGATTATGAGCAAATCAGTTGATCTTTTTTTCCACATTTGGCCCTCTATCACATCGTGTCTTTAAGATCATTAAGCAAGTGGAATGGTTAGGCGTAGTTGTGGAAAAAAAAAAGAAGACAAATTCTCCGGAGGGAAGAGCTTTTTATTCTACCTTGCTAATCTTATGTGGGTTACACAGTTAAAGTTCTATGAAATGAGAAAACACAATCTGATGGAGGTTAATTATAATGACTGCACTTCAGCGTGTCCGTATTGTTACTATAGTAACCAACTGATGAGTTAATCACAAATGCAGATGGAGTTGTAGACGTTTAGCAGGGGAATGAAACATTCCCTTGACTAACAGACCCTCAGATATTTTTAATACAGTAGACAGGGATTGTGCAGTGACACCAAATAACAAAACATTGAGGAAGCACGAAAAAGCCATATATATATTTTTTTAAATGAAAAACACAAAAAAGAAATAGGTCCATGTTCATGTAATGAATGTGTAGAAGCAGCGAAAGGTGTTCTCTGGGTGTGTGTCGGCTTGTCCGCTGCAGTGTGTACACATTGTAACAATTCGGCTGCTGAATTATTGAAAACCACAGCCAGTGAGATGGAGCAATGCTCTACCCCATTTCTGCAGTACAAGACAGAAAACATGTACTGGCTCTGCAGTGTGATTTGATTTTTTACAGATTTGTGTAGCATGGCTCTAAATTCCTGTTTGTAGAAGTTTAAGCAGGTTCATGACACAAACAGTGATAGTTCAAGTATTGATAGGATTACTGAGCAGTGAGACCCTTAAAATGATCTTTTCCTGTGCTGTTATGGCAGTTTGGGTTAGGGCTTTTACTCCCAATAAACTTAGACTAATAATAATAATAATAATAATAATAATAATAATAATAATAATAATAATAATAATAATAATAATAATAATACTGCTACTACTACTACTACTAATAATAATAATAATAATAATAATGATCATACGTTTTCTTTTTCTTCTTCTTCTTCTTCTTCTTCTTCATCTTATTATTATTATTATTATTATTATTATTATTATTATTATTATTATTAGTATAGAGTTTCTTCCTAAGAACAGATTATTTAGTTTATTCTGTACTTTCTTTTTTGAATACATTTTTCATTATTCAATTAATTTTTATTGAAGATCTAAATAAATTGGATAAATGGACAGAAGTTATAATCTAATTAGCAAAGATTACTGAATTATTGTGTTGATTGTGAGAGAGAGAGAGCAACAGAGAGAGAGAGAGAGAGAGAGAGAGAGAGAGAGAGAGAGAGAGAGAGAGAGAGAGAGAGAGAGAGAGGATACTCTTGACTGAAAAAATCAGAGGGCTTAAGGGTATATAATTAACCAACTTCTCCATTGTGTGCAGAGTCCCAGGAGGGATTGGGAGACTTATGCGTGTTCGTGAGGGTGTATTAGACGGCCCATGAAGTGGAAGAACAAGCAAGGTTAATGAGTGAAAGTAAAAAGAGCAGAAATGACATGTTTTGTTTTTTTTAAAAAAAAGAAAAAGAAAGAAAGATAGAAAGAAAGAAAGAAAGAAAGAAAGAAAGAAAGAAAGAAAGAAAGAAAGAAAGAAAGAAAGAAAAAGAATAAGAGCACAAAGCGAGCTTGAAAGAAACGCTTTCTGTAGCACTGTCACATCTGAAATAGATATTGCCCATTCTCTTTCATTCCACACCCACATGGCATCTTCAGTCTCCATCGCCCAAATTTGAGCATCAGACACAGTCTGCCAGTACAATATTGTACAATACTATAACTGCTGTAACGGTCATGCCAATATAGTGAATTGAATTGCATTGGACTACAGGGAGACAGTTTCTACACTTATGTGCTTCACTTTTTGATAGCTGAGGCTTTGAAGATCAAGCACATTAACTGTTTTACTTATATATTGTTGCCTTGTAAAAAAGGGGAGGCTAAAAAAAGAAATTACACTCAAGTCAAATCAAATGTATTTCTATAACATACCGTATACAACACTGGCACTGACATTAAAAAGTTAAAAATAAATTAAAATTACACCGAAGTAAAAAAAATAAATTAAGAAATTAATGAAAAATGCTACTATTACTACCTCTACTATTAATAATAATGTACAAATTCTGGGAGATAAAGAAAACTCCCCACACACACTCCACCATTTCTTAACAATCCTTTCAGCTTTTTTTTAATTCTGTGTCACATCTATTTTTATATTGTTGATTAGATTTTTTTTTTTTTTACTTTAAGCATGCTTATGGAGCACATCATAGGGCTGCTTGTGTGTCAAACTGCATCTTAACCATGACTGACAGAATGTGTGCTGTGCAGCTCATCTCCGACGGAGCAGAACTAAAATCTGGAAGTAATCAGCTAGCGGTGAACATGAGAAATTCTCCAGAAAACACTTTAGCACTGCTGGAGCCCAATGCTCCTTAAGATTGGATTCAGGTATCTAATCCCAACCGGCAGCTCCCCCTACCCCTTTCTCCTCTTCCCTCCTCCACCTCATCCCCTTCTCCTTTTCTCTCTTTCTCTCTCTGTCTCTCTCTCTCTCTTTCTGCACAGCCACGGGGTGTTGCAGGGCCATATAGAACACTGAGTCTCGCACCTGCTGAGTGCTATAAATATAAGGAAAAAATTGCACTGGTGCTGCCATTGTTAGTTTGTGCCTCTCACTGCTTCTTCATTGTGAACTATGTTGGGACACACTACTTCAGACCTCAGATATCACCATCTAAAAGACTGCAATTGGCTTAGTCAGTGCTAAATTGCTAAGAGAGAGTGATGAAAGAATGACTTGTACAACAGCAGGATGTGATATTTCTGCGTCAGTCAGTGTATCAGCAGTCAGCGATAAAAGCACTTCAGCATGGACTCCGAAAACTATACCGATTAGATGAAGAACTACACAGTGCAGTTACAAAAAAAAAAAAATATCAGATTTGATAGAACTAAGATAATGTTGCGCTTAGGTCTGGAGTTTAGGGTTATGTTTGTATGGTATCTTTTATTTTAGAGTTTCAGGCAAGGTAAATAGAATAATTTATACATATCATTATCAATTGCCATTTCTTTCAAGTACATTTTTGCATTTAAAAGTTTTTTTCATAAATTAACATTTGTTATCACAGTTTTTTTCATCTAATTAAATATGCATTAATCTGCACACTTAATAAAACATCTTGTCCTTGGATGATATTTGTGGTATTTAAATGATTATTTTGAGAGCCGCTCAAAAGAAAGTTGTTGGGTTATCATATATGTCTTTCTTCATTTATTTTCTTAATTTATCAGCATAAAATCATTTACTAAATTATCATCATTTGCAGAAATTCCTCTGTAATATATTACAGTTTAAAACCCAGAGTTTCTGTTCTAAATGTAGAAAAAACACTAATTTTATTATATAGTTTAAATATTTCTGTGATATTGAGACAAAATGTACTGTATACAGCAGAGAACAAGCTATTCAAGGATATGTAATGAGGCTGTCATTAGCGATTTCTTATGACATTTTTTTTTGGTTTCATTGGTTTTATATTTCAGTATATTTATAAAGTCTTAGATTCTTATATTGTTCCCAATTTTGTCCCTAATTTATAGTCTTGGCTAATTCCCACCCACATCTTTCCTCTAAGACAACTAACCAACCACATGCCAACCAAGGACATCTTGTCAAACTGCTGCTCATGCTGCATAACTCATTAATGTAACACTCTTGGAGGAATGTGTTATCAACCATCTTCTGCATACATGAGCTTACAGTTGCCCCTGATTGGCTAGTGTCTCTGTGACTGATGGGGAGCGAGACGTGCCATCCCTCCCACCCAGAGAGCATGGCCAATTTTGCTGTGTTGGACTCTTGACCACGGCTCGCTGCGGCATCAAAATTCAAACTCACGATTTCTATCTATCTATCTATCTATCTATCTATCTATCTATCTATCTATCTATCTATCTATCTATCTATCTATCTATCTATCTATCTATCTATCTGTCTGTCTGTCTGTCTGTCTGTCTGTCTGTCTGTCTGTAACACATTATACCACTTTGTCTTTATTTTTCCTACCCATTAGTGAATCCTTTTTTACATGCTCCTTTGTATTGTTCAATTCCAGTATTGTTTGAAACATTGTTCACTCATCTGACTGCAGTAACAGTGACTGAAATTAAAACCAGCACAATAATTAGTGTGCAGTCTACATCAGAAGATGCACTGACTGACTGTCTTATTGTCTTATCCCTCTTATGTGCTCTGCTAACAGCGACATTGTTTAATTGACCGAGGAAAGCACCATATTCCACATTCCTTTAGGCAACAAGCGCTACAAATCATCATCTCTTCTAAACTATCTGTACATCCAACTAATGCCTTTTCGGAGGGAGACAGAAAGATAGAGAGGGAGGGGTGATTTTTCCGCCTTCTATACTTGGTCTTGTTCTTCACAGATGATCTCCTCTGGATTTCCAATTTGCTGTGCTCTGTACTGTGTGTGTGCGTGTGTGTGCGCGTATGTGTGTGCGCGTATGTGTGTGTGTGTGTAAGTGTGAGTTTTTGATAGAGTGTGTGTGCCTTCAAAGGAAATGCAGCTAGTAGCACAGCATTTTTGAATAAACTCTACTCTTAACAATGTGACCCCCAGTGTTAAGTGAAGGTTTCAATATTAAGCTCTTTGTTTGCTGCTACTAGGCTTTTAGATAAGAGCTAGCTAAAGTCAGAGCATTCTATCTTACTCAGTTTTCTCCAAAAGGTTTCGTAAACTTTGCCATGCTGTAAAAGCTGCTACTTATAAAGAGTTCGATAAAAAAAAACACACTTACCCAAAATACACACTCTCAGGTTCTTCTTATTATGGCTTGTTTTTGACAGTCATTTGTAGCGCTATAGCTGATGATCATTGACCTACAACAGTACATTATATACTTTCTAGAGCTCCTCATTTAAGAGCACACTATCTCTGAAATGCTTTATAAATATTATAGTAGTGTGTTAACTGATGCTAGACCTCAAAAAACCTTTTAATCTATAACATTTGGAAAATGTTGCAGGTTCAGTTGCTCAGTCTTATAGAGCTTATGAATACATTTATGTTTGTTCAGTTGTGGATGTTTAAACAAGAGACAGTTACAGTAGGTATATGAGAAAATGAGTTACCTTTCATGAATCAAAACGTTTTAAATTCATCATTAATTTATGGAAACATATAAATCGCTTTTTTCACTTCATCTATGAAGCCAAAAAGTACAAAATGTAAAATGTAAAATTTATTTTTCAAAATTTAAAAAAAAAAAATGTACTGTGCATATTTTAATATAGAATGATTCCAGGATTTTTCACTCTCTCTTTTTAGTTTTTATAGTTTTGTAAATATAGGGGAGAACAATGAACCACGGTTATACTGTGTTAAACTAAGTTACAATAAATAAGTATCTGACTGTCTGGTAAAATTGCACCAAATCTTTTTCTGAATATTTTAGATAAGAACTGCTGCTGAAATCAAAAAGACTGTCCCGTTCTTTCCCAAGATCCTATTAATGCATACAAAAGCTACAAAATCAAGCATATAGAAAGCTCTTGAAACTCTATACAAAATATTTCTATTTATTTTTTGGGTGCTTGGAGGTTAGCACGTTTTCCTCAGACCTGTCACTGGGGGTTCGATTCCCACTTCTGCTTTAGAGGTTTCCTCCAGGTACTCTGGTTTCCTCCCCAGTCTAAAGATATATGTGGCAGGCTGACTGGCATCTCCAGATTGTCCATAGTGTATAAATGAGTGTGTAATAATGCCATGTGATGGGTTGGCATTCCCTCTAGGGTGTCCTTTGCCTTGTGCCCTGAGTCCTCTGGGAGAAGCTCCAGGCTCCCTGTGACTGTGGATGATTAGCAGTTCAGAAAATGCATGGATCCCCAATTTTTGTAGTATATTTGAATAAAAATAATGCCCTCAGTGCTTCTAACTTGTGCAACAGTAAAGACCACAAGTATGAATCCCAGCAAAATCATAACAAGTATCTGTTTGTTACTGGTCTGCTTCAGACATGTTAAATCAGCTCTACGGCAAGACTTGTACAGCATTATGGAAAGCTGCATCTTAGAAGAAGCATGTTAACCCCTCATCCATCATTGGATGTAGTGTGTTAGGGGAGAACACACTAGTGGGTGAGAATTGGCAACAATTAAAAAGGGAGGAAACAAACCAAAAAAAGCATCTCAACATGTTAACAGAGCCACAGGGGGTCTCTTTTACTTGATCTGTGTTGAGCTCAGGGCTGGCTGGTTAAAATGGGCACTAAATTGGCACCATGTCGCATCAGCCATCAGAAAAAAAACAGGGAGTTTAATCTTGATTTACAGTTTCATCGAACAGAAAATTAACTTTAAAGAGAATGCATGTATTGGTCAGCTTTTCTAAAATATTGAACTATTTTAAATTACAATTTAACCTTCATTTATATAAACCACATTCATCCCTATTTACATTTATGCCTCTCTACTACACCTCCTGAACATAAGACATATATTCCCATAAATATATATATGGACATATACAACCATAAATCTACTTAGCTCTACACTACATACAGTACATGGGTGGCCAAGACTCATTGATGCACATGGGGAGCGAAGGCTGGCCCGTGTGATCCGATCCAACAGACGAGCTACTGTTGATTGTGTTTGGGCTGTTTTGACAGCAAAAGGGAGGTGGTCATAATGTTATGTCTGGTCGGTGTATATGTGTGTGTGTTTGTGTGTATTTGTGTGTACTATCTGTATATTATCTCTGTTACTGTTGTACCTACAATGTACATAATGCATACATATTGCACAGATAAAGCAAAATATGTGTATATATATACATATATATATATATATATATATATATTATAATATATTATAGTTCTGGTTAGATGCTAACTGCATTTCATTGGCTTTGTACATGTACTTTGCACAATGACAATAAAGTTGAATCTTAACTAATCTAATCTTATCTAATCTAATCTCATTTCTATCATGTATTTGTGCGTATGTATGTTAGTGTAAATCTTTACTGATGTACTCATTGCTGTGTGTTAGACAGGGTGGTGTATCTGTGCAGTGTATGGCGTGACACTGCGGCTGCGTGCGTCTTTGTGAGTGTCAGTCTCTCTGAGCGGATTATTGTCAGTTTCAGAGAGGCTTTGAGCAGCGTGCAGAGATCACTGCAGAGACACAACCATTCTTCAACTGCCACTCCAACCTGTGATGGAGAGGAGAGACCTGTCTATCCTCTTGTGTACACACTCACACACGTAAACACTTACATAAACATTTAATGACTAGGAGAATGTGTGTGTGTGTGTGTGTGTGTGCTTTACTGACACTGGCCACAAAATTAAGTGTATATATATAGATATATATATATATACACATATCTATACACATATATACACTTTTACACTGTCTATATGCACACACACACACACACACACACACATTTTTAGAGTCATTACCTGCCTTCAGACCGGGTGTTAAGTAAGTGTGTGCTAATCACATGCGGCTGCCATACAGGGATGCAGGGGCCTGACTGTCTCTCTGTTTAGATACATGCTGTTGGTGTTAGGTGAGTGCCAAGCTCTCTCTCTCTCTCTCTCTCTCTCTCTCACTCTGCTCCCTCCCTGCTACCTCTCAGTTCTGATTTTCCCAAGAGACACCCTGCTGAGAAAACGACAGGGCAGCAAAAATGTACAAAACCAGCTCTCTGGCTGGCTCAAGCCTCAGTGCCTCTCTCTCTCTCTTTCTCTCTCTCTCTCTCTCTCTCTCTCTCTCTACCCCACCCATTATATTAATAGGAGTAGATCATGATTTCATGATTGCCTCTATCATACTCTAATAACCCAATAATGTGCTCATTATAGATACATGAACTATTCTCCATATAGTTTGTGACTATCTTTAAGAAACAATCAGTGATTATTAATTCATTTAGTTCTAATATCATTGTAAAGTCATAACCATTGCCAGGTTTTAAGCAGGTTAGGAGGAATTAGATAACATATAAATAAAATTTTCAATGATTCATATTCAGATCATTTTCTTTTAGCGCAACACGACCACTACTATTCAGATGATCTTAAATATTCATTTGCGTGACACATATGCAATTTTGCTCCATGTAACAGCACAATGGAAATTTCAAGAACTAGAACAGTTCTTTTAAATAATAGACTGAAGATTTATGAGTTTTATTCATTACAGTAAACAAACAAATTCCATATGTTATATATTTATAATAAGACATAACTTATTAATCATTTTAAACTGTTACTCTGATATATAAGTAAATGTTTTCAGATTTTAAACATCAGTACAGTATGCATTTATCATTCACTCTATTACCGAGATGTCTTGGCTCTGCATTTACACCTCTAGATGTTTACTTTTTGTTTATGATGCCTCATTACAATATGCATGAACGTGATTGTGAATACTGACAAGGGGAAGCTAGTACCTTTCTCATTTACGTGAATCATAGATGTTATGATCAACAGTTACAAAATAGACTCTCCATGATGAGTATTTTATGTGTTAAGCCATAGATGCATCAAGGTTTTAATATCAGATATCAGTCATTCAGGTATACCACATATGGCTTTGAATTTCCATATATGGGGACTGGCTTTTTAAAGCTCAGGGTTGCTGTCAACAAGACTAAAGGTGAAACATGCCAATAAATATGTATAAGAGTTTGGAAACCAGCTCTCCATAAGGTCATCCAGGCACATGTTTATCTGTAGTCTTCTTGACAGTTTACTACATCTGGCAAAATATATTCACAGCAGACCCTTCAGGACATACTGTACCATGACTTTATAAAGAAAATTCCAGTTAAAGATGAGATTAAAAGGTAATTATGAAGTGGGGAAAATATTCAATGATGGGGTTATGTGATAGCTGACTCAATGCAGAGTTATTGTTACCACCCTGAAGTTATATAAGCATGTCCTGTGTTTTTCTGCACTGGAACCATAGTTCATATAAAATAAATCAGTTCATAATGCAAAAAGATTTAGCAATTTTACAATTCGTGTATGATGAACATGAGTACAGCTATCATAAAAAGTAAATACATTAATCTCATCACTGGTAGAAGTTGAAAAGAAGAATCCTGTGCATGCGATTTTGCCGATTCAAGTAGCACAAAAAACTATATTGCAAATTTAGTAACAAAAGAGCTGC
Source organism: Hemibagrus wyckioides (assembly GCF_019097595.1). Classification (NCBI taxonomy): domain Eukaryota; kingdom Metazoa; phylum Chordata; class Actinopteri; order Siluriformes; family Bagridae; genus Hemibagrus; species Hemibagrus wyckioides. Next base: position 14,569,209 of record NC_080715.1, read on the forward strand.
TACAAAATCACACGTTTTTTAGGCCGCAAGAGTCACAAAAACTCTCATTCTTCTGTCTTTTAATTTAATAAGACAAAAAAAAAGCATCTGTAGACTTTCCTGTTGCAGAAAACTTAAAAGAACAGCTGTTTCAAAGAGGAAACACTTCCTAAATGTCCATAAATGTACATAAATAAATAAATCCATAAAAGAATGTCAAGATAATATGTTTTTCTTTGTCAAATAACATTACATTTTTAATTTACAACATTAGTCTTAAATGATATGAAGTCTATAAACACTAGTGCACTAGACCGATCAAATTAATGTGAAACTATAATTTGCTGTCTGAAGCATTTATGCTTTTATAGAACAGTAAGCAGTGCCTTCTGCTTAGATTAGAGAATGCAGAAGCGTAAAGCATTTCATTTTCTTTTTACAAGTTGTTTTACATACTAAGAAATGAGATGCTGTTACTTCCTTAGTAACACAAGCTGCCACCAGAAATCTGTATTAGAGCTATAGGAACTGGGCTGAAATAATGAACTAGCTGTTATTATTGAGCAAATAGATTGAAATATTACATAACAATTTGCAAATATCCCAATAATGTGATACTACTACACATGTTTTATGCGCACAGACATTTGACAGACCCAAGGTCTATCAAAGGTCATGTATATACAGTGTCTAAATTTCTATAGCTGTTTAAGTGCAGCCTTACAGCTGAAGATTTCAGACATTATTCCCTGTTATATTATCAGCACTGGCATTTATAAATGTATGTTGCATTTCACTATTCAAGTGTGCCTTGGAAACAAAAATGTCCTTGCATCATCAAAGGCCTTTGTGAAAGTGTCCTTCCCTCATGTTCACACTAGAGTCTTTCCTCATTATATCTAGCAACCTGGCAATCAGAACAGCACTTGTTTTCCTTCTCGTTTTATTCTCCATGTCTCTTTCCCTACAGTATTGTGTGAAAAATCATACAGAAAACAATCATGAGAGCATCATGACAAAATTAGTAATTCCTTGATAGTACTATGGTCTCTTCTGGACTTTTGAAACAAGGGGTGCTCCACCAGCGGATCTTTCACCTTATATTTATTATAAGCCGCTCTGTATGCATTTATTATAAGCAGCTCAGGGAAATTAAAAGTGTAAGTGTAGGTTGTGAGAGCTCAGGGGAACAGAGGACAGTTAACATATTCAAAATGGGCCATGGCAAGGTCAGTTCTCCAATCACTCTCCTTTTCTCAAAGTGCCATGTTCATTTCGTTTGAATCCTCAATCCTCCTGCCCCAGACGGTGTGGCTGTATCTCTCTCTCTCTCCACTTATTCAGACCCTTCAACCAAGAAAACGCTGCCTTAACTGCCTGAGCACAAATAAATCTACTCCAGCCACAACCATGTCCACATCAAAGCTGACTGATTTACCCCCTTTTCCCCTTCATCTCTTTCTCTCTCTCTCAATCTCTCTCGGGCTTGCTCTCTCTCCATCTCTAAGCACGGAGTTGATCTCAGGCTGTAATGCGTCTAGTGTTCTATATATTGGGAGCTAATATTGGCTTTGGCTTGCGCTGATTGACCTGCATTCTGGAGCAGTCCCTATCCGGGCAGTCCCACCTGGGGCATGCTGCTGTCAGGGTGGACAGTGGCCATGCTGGATTGATGACAGCTATTCGCCGATGAAGCTGTATTCATCATTCCTGTCCAGAGCTGCACTGGCCAGATGGACCATGACCATCAATCCACTGTCCGGGACACATCTGTTCCTGCTGTTGCTTAGAGTACTAACAAGTCGCTCACTCCCCCAAAGCCAGCCGGTGTCAGACACAGAGACAAAGACAGAGATGGAGGGGAGGTGGACGCTAAGGAGCTGTGACTGTTTAGCACGGCGCTCACACTCTTTAATAAGCAATCACTCAGCTATAAGTAATACGAGACTCAGTGTGTAAATGAATGCCACACCTCTAGCCAGGCTTGAAAGGAGGACTTTGCAGCAGAAGATAAAAATGAATGTAGGATATTTTCAGCTAATGGTGCCACAACCCACTTTGAACAGAGTGGTCATTAGCATTCCAGCAGCAACAGTGTTAAGTGGAGTCAAAAGTGCCCAGTGTTAACATCGAATCTAGCTAACAATTTGTCCAATTGGTCCAATTTCTACAGGTTAAAAGAAAATGCTCACCTTTCTACAATTCAATGTACATAAAGTTGGACTTTGCTATAAGAATCTGGTTTTATTTCATTTATGAAAATAACAGAATACAAAACATGGAATGGCACTGATGATTCAATAATACATTGTTTAAAACAGAGATATGGATCACTATTGAGAAATTATTTCATTCATTCATCCTCAGTAAGCACTTTAACCTGGTCAGGGTCATGGTATATCTAGAATCTGTCCAGGGAACATGGGGTGTGAATTGGGAAAACACCTTGAATGAGAAATCCTTGTCTTGAAACAGTTTGTTTTAAATGTCAATAATTTCTGCTGGAAAAAAAATGGATGTTTCAGAAATTAAATGCTAATCATTGTTGCTTAATTGCCAATAAAGCTTTTGACTAAAATGATGCATAATCAAGGATATTCCTTTTACTAATTAATATTTTTCCTTACATTTTTCCTTACAGTAAAAAAGTGTGTGAAACGCAAATATAAATAAACAAAATAAATTCAATACACAGACCTTGAGCAGTTTTTTAAATACAGTCGATCCACAGCAACCCTGACCAGGATAAAGAGGTTACTGACGATGAATAACTAAATGAAGATTTACTACTGTCAGGTTCACATCTAGTTAAAGACCATACAACTCATCAAAGCATAACATGCTTACATCATTATTTGCCATTTTTGTTATACCTTCCTGTGGATATTATTTGAAACCGCAAATGAAGGAATGTAGTACCACAAGAATAAAGTTGTAAAATATTTTGAATGGGTTTAATATTTTGAAGATTAAGCAGACTCTAGGGTGTAATAAGATGGCAATTAAAATTTTTAAACAGTTAAATAGAAGGCAGTTGAATGTGTGGTGGACAGTGAGGTGTAGTAACCATATAGAATACAGAAAAGAGTCATGAAGTGTGGAGACATCACAAAGCAGGGAGAGATTGACTAAAGTCTCCTGTACTGAAGAGATTCGGGTTTGAGGAGAAGTAAAGCTCCACTTTAAGCTCGCCCCCCCCAACAATCTCCCATGTTTTGTGGTGTCTGCCTTTGGAATCATCGGTGCACAATGGGGAGTTTTGGCAAAAAGTCCTTTCTTTAAGGCTGACAAGGACACGCAGATCAGCACTGAGAGAGCGAGCAAGCGAAAAAGAGAGACAGAGAGAGAGAGACAGTGAGAGAAAGCAGTTTTTCCGTTCTTGGCTGACAGACAGGCACCACACAAAGACAGCAGTAGAGTCCTCCTCTTATCTCATTGTCAATCTCTTCCCTTCTTTTTCTCTCATCTCTCTTCTCTTTCTGACTTCTTGTTTCCTGCACTGATAGATAATATATGTACTTATTCACACTGTGCTATCACTGACATTAACATACTGACATACTGTAGCTGAACAGTAAATACCCTCTGACTGGCTCACATCTGGAGATTTGACAGACTGTGACATTTAGAATAACAGAAAGGTCTTTACTGTATTTTTTTTCTTTTGTTTTAAGCAACACACAGAAAAGTTGTTGACTCATTCAGTATTGTGCTCACTGCAAGCTCTGTCCTGTGTGTATAATGGTAATAAAAAGGAAAGCAACGGAAAAGAATTATTATCAATGCTCCAGAAGTAAACACACATGGCAAAGTTTATGCCGCTGGGGAGCTTCAACTTCAGTCAATCAAACCCAGACCACTCTCAACAGTTTGACATATTGCACCATATAGTTACCAAGCTAAATGAAAAGGATTGGCAAATGCATACTAGCAGGTTAATGTATGCATTTATAAGTCAACAGAAGAAATATATAAGCATCATACAATTAAATAGCATACTTTGGCTAGCGTTCAATGACGCACGAGGCAACACAAGTAATCACAGACACATACAATCATAAGTAAGAGCAACTTAAATTTTAACTTTATCATTTTTATTCTATGTTTCTATATTTTTGTAAAGTAAATTAATTAAATTGAAAATTAATTCAATTGGATTGAATTGAACTGAAAATCTACCTTGGATGCTACCATTTTCACCTATTAAATATATATAACTATTAAATATATATAAAACTGTTTAATTCAACTGTCTGGTTGTAGACTGCAGTACAAGAATAATGTAAACCCTCTGCTTATCGAGTGTTGATATTCATATTCTACGGCATTATCTGTATTTATTACATTCCATGTCTAAGCTTTCTATTATAAGTGCAGATGCCAGCAGTTATGCCCTTGGTTTTGGCCCTGGGTGGTTATGGTGGCAGGACCATTCATAAATATCAAGAAGCTGTGTACTTGAATGTTATTTTGCTATATTGTCTATTGTCCTTACCAAATCAAAAGGTTTGGTGCCACTAAACAACCATACGAATCTGAAAGCTGCCTCACTGAGATATCAAAGATTCCTGATGAGAATGTAGACAGAGCATGATTTATTTATATATAAGTTATTTCGTCCTGCAAAATTTGTGGAAATGCTTTGCTGAATCCTTTTCATCTTTAGTTATGTCCTTAGCAAGCCAACATTAATGTTCTCCATGGTTAAAGCCTCCTCATCTGTTAAAAAAGATTGACAATGACAGAGACGAACTATGGATCTGGATTAATCTTGTCATTCAATGCATGAGTCCTTGCCATCAAACTGTACTATAAGGTCTATTTGTAGGCTCACTGATTCATTTTACTCGGAAGGAACTGTAACATCTTTCTAAAATAATGTAACTACCTTACTACCATCTATATAGTTGGCTACAGGAAGCTTGTTTATTTAATTCAGTCTGACGAAGCAGGGATAAAATGTATTCCCATATGCAATAAAAAATGAATAACAAGAATGGGGATATCAAATGCAGAGACAGAGAAATCCCCCATCACCTGGTAATTTGCATGCAGTTTATTGTGTTTCTGTCTAGAAATATCAGCAAAATAGAATGACAGCTGCACAAATGAGTTTGGTGTAAAAGATCACACTGATTAATAAGGGAGCAGCACCACTGCAGTGAGTTTAAGACATCGGCATAATATGAGAATTGAGACCACTGAGATGTTGCTTTGTCTCTTGGATATTCTGTTATTGTTTTTTATTTGAATGGTCTTCTCTTTCCTGAGGATTTTTCCTTCTCTTTCCAAGGATTGTTTTTGCAGTCAAAATTTGAAAGACACAATGTTAGCCAATAAAATGTGGTTGTTATTAGTTTACATTTGGTCCATCTTGATTCTTGATCTGATTTGGCCCTTTAATATACATGCTTTTATTGGGTTATGTTAAATTCTTGTATGTGACCAAAACAGTGTCTGCTGTATGCAGCTAATTTTTTTCTTTACTCTGGCCAAAATCTAGACACCCCTCAACAAAGATTTTTCATTTCTTTTGAATGTTCTGTTGCCCTGCTTGGACACTAACTAAATCAAAATAATTGAATTTTTTAAATTCATAACAAATAAGAACAAGCAGCTCAGTGAATGTGAATTAAACTGCTGAGACGTCGATAAGCTGGAACATCGTTATTAAAAGAATGAACAAAAATGTCTAACAAAACTAATTAAATTCCAGACTTGCCAAATGTATTGCCATCTTAGAGATGAGGAACTAATCGATATAAATGTCATAGACAGCATACACAAATGAACACTCCTGGCATGTTTTTTTAAGATGAACATGGATTTTGGACAATTAGCTTACGAAATAAAATGCAAGTCTCTGTCTCCAGCACCTCAGATGGCAATGAAAGAAACCAAGAAAGAAGCAGCCAACCCTGGTGGGAGAATCAGAGGTGAATGCTGCACATAGCAGTAGTAAATCTTACTAGAGACAATTTTGGAGGGTAGAACTATTAAGGCTGACAGGCTGAAAGTGAAACTTTCTTGATTTCTCACCTCTTTTGGTTAATAGAAATGAAATAGACCTATCTTTTAAACTTTCTTAAAATAACACATTGCCATTAACTTTTTTCAATCCATTGACTACATCTCAGTCTCTTAGAAGCTCACTGTGGCACAGTGCTCAAAAGAGAAGTGTGCATTAACTAGATACTAATAGTAATAATAGCTAGTCATATTGCAACTGTGAAGCCTGTGACCAGATAAGTGTACAAAAACAAATGCAAGATGCCCCATAAGCCATGGGCAGACACTAAATCTAGCTGTTTTCTTAAGTTGTTTTTAGCTAGATAGCTACCTACATTATAGTCAGTAACCCTTAACTTCCTGTGGAATTTATAACTAAGCTGTAAAGTTGTTTCAGCTCAATGACTGTGTGTCTACCGCACATGTTGAGGCAGAGGAGGTTCACTCTGCTCTGGTCCCTCAGCTCTCTGTTTGCGCATGGCTGCCTGCCACAACAGCACCATCATGTACCTGAGCTCACTTGGCACTTGGATGCTTCATGACTACACACCATGGTACTTATGGCACTGAGACCCAGGGGCTGGATATATATATCTATATATAGCTCTCTCTCTCTCTCTCTCTCTCTCTCTCTCTCTCTCTCTCGATATATATATATATATATATATATATATATATATATATATATATATATATATATATATATATATATATATACATAGATAGATAGATAGATAGATAGATAGATAGATAGATAGATAGATAGATAGATAGATAGATAGATAGATATTGATATATTTCCTTTTATTTGTACAGTTTTTTATTTGTCTTTTTGTAGAAATTATTTTTGTATTAATGCATATGCAGCTTTCTTTCTTTTTACTCTTTGAAGCTAACATCTAGGCACTGTTTAAAAGATTTGAGATCTTGCTCTGTGTCCTTGTCTGTATGAGCAGTTCTGGCCAACACAGCATTCTGCTTGTGTTAATTAATTAATTAAATCTCTGTGTGGTGAATAATTGAGAAGACTTTGCTGGGGTAAGTTTAAAGTGGACTGGATAGAAGCAGCGAGCTGGCTGGGAGCTGGCTAAGTGTAGCTATGGCCCAGGTTGCTGTGTGATTACGACACGTATTGGTTTCAGTGCAGTACAGTTCATTAGGCACCCCGCTAGGTGTTCCGGAGGCTTGGGAGAGAGCCGTGTGAAGTTATTAAATGTCTTAAGACTCAATCCTAATCACCTCAGTGTGCTGCTACTGACAGAGATGTTCAAGCCTGATTGAGAGTATTGATCTAGCCCAGTTTCTCTGGCTGTCTCTCTAGATATATTTTGTTTTCTCCCTTTCTCTTTTGCCACATTGAGGATTTTGAAAGATCTTTTATTTGTCTCAATCAACCAATCAATAATTAGCACAGGGATGAAGGGGCTCTGACAAGGCTATGTTAGAGGTTTTTTCCTTCTACTGCAGTCCTCTCTCTCTCTCTCTCTCTCTCTCTCTCACACACACACACACACACACACATTTATTTCCATTTTTTTTTCTTTCTGTCCATTGGGACCGGAACTTGCTGAGTCAAGACATTGTGTTTGACTGAAGTTGTAAGGACAGGGTGGAACCCCATAACTGAATTGACTTTCAGATTCAGTGTGAATGTGTGTGTGTGAGTGTGTGTGTGTGTGAGTGTGTTGAATGTGTTCCCTTCCTTGCTGTCCTGCTGTGCAGCATCGGCAGGATTGCTGTCACCTTCAAATATGGCATGAGGCCAAGAGCCGAGGGAGAAGGACTCTGCTGTTTCTGGTGACTTGAACTTGTTAATCTCTAGATAATGGCACTCTTAACTCAAATAGCACTGCATGTCTTGTCCCATGCACAGGTGAGATCGATCTTCTAAATCTGGATCTTGTTCAAACATCTGTAACCTACTGTCTACATATTAGACACTTAATATTTTGACTGATTTTTGGCATTTCTCCACTACTAAAAATTTACTGGAAATCACAAACACAGTGCAGTCTTTAAAGCATGAAACAGAGGCATATTTTTTTGTTGTTGTTTTGCCTTTGTAATTTTGCACAATTTATTTGACGTGAAAGATTTGTTTGCCTATGTGGTGCCGTATGTGCCTTTTATGTCTTTGCTGAAGAATAACCTCAACCATCTAACCTACACAAAATCCTGCCTTTTATGAGAAATGGAGCTATACACACTTGCCCTTATTTACCATAATAAAATGAGTATCCCAAATGACCTGAAACCCCATAAGAGCATTTTATGCACAGTGTTCCGTGTGGTTATATATTAATCCACACTGAACTGACCCTGTCTACCAGTTAAATGAGCTGAAGTTACCAGGAAAATTATTGAGCAATAACTCAATAACAAGGTCAGCATGTATAGCACTTTCCTTGCAAACAGTTCAAAAATCACTCTAAATTCCTGCAATCGTTGGATGATATCTGAGAAACTGGGACCGTAGGGCAAAACATACACTGTGTTACCACATAATTATGTGTACGACAAAACTGCATTTGCGTAACATCGGATTAGTTCCTGCAAAATAAACTACAATGATGTAATCGTATTGACGTCATAGTGGTCAATGGTTTTAGTCAAAATACCGATCCTACCAATTCTCAATTCAGCATGCTTACATGTGATGTGTTAAATCGTCATGAATTTTATATGACTAATAGACTTATCAGAGATGTGCTTTGAGGTCAAATATAGAGGCACGGCTAATTTTTGCTTGTTGAGGGATTTAATGATGACGTAGTGGTTGTGAGAGATGACAGAACAGATGCATCTACTGCACCTTGTGAAGGTTGTATGGTCAGTGACATGCATTTTTCATCAGTTCAAGACCCCCTAGAAATGCTTTTTTTGTTTATTTTTCACTTGCAATTTATTCAGCACTACCTTACAAACGCTTCTTGTATAAATAAAGAATAAAGTTACCACAGTTATTTGGATTATAGAACCCATGAAACAAATATTTTCAAGATTTAGCATGCTCTCACAAAAATTCCTACAATGCTGTCAAGTAAGTAATTGAACAGTGACAGTATTTTAATATCTTTAGCCTAGCACAATGGGCTTGAAATGAAATGATGATGAGGTTAAAGTGCAGAATATCAGCAGTAATTACTGTGTATTTACTTGCACACTATGTGAACCATAGTAATCATATGCCTTTTTATATATCATCACCTATTTACTCCAATTGTAGCTATTTTCAAGGCACACAACACAAGTAGAAATGAAATGAAATGCTAGCCAGAATCCTATTAATGATTAAGTAAAATATGGTTCTCTCTCTCTCTCTCTCTCTCGCTCTCTCTCTCTCTCTGATGACAGACTGGATAAAACATTTTTGTATTTATAATTTCTTGAATACTGTCTATAAGAAAGGGCTCTAGTGCAGGGTATCCTAAAAAAGAAGTTAAACAATATTTAAGAACAAATGGAACAACAATAAATCTATGAGTTATAAATAATAATTGAACACTTTTTCTAACAACTCTTAAGTTTTTAAGTTTGCACTACATGGTTTGGGATTTGACTTTAGGATTCTAGGCCTGTAATTTTCAAAGATCATTCTGTTTTTGTTTTGACTCCATTATTGTTAGGTAAAAAGTTAATGGCAGAGAGATTCATGGTAATGTCACAACTAAAAGTCTGACATTTAAAATCATAATCATCTCGAGACTCTATAGTCTGGAGAGAGGGAGAGAGAAGGGGGAAGGAAGGATGCATATCAAACAAATTCGGCAGCGAATTTCAAGATGAACTTCAAGCTGTGGAGTGTTGCATGCTTCTTTTTAAACCACACTTCATACTCCATCCGAGCTTCATATGAACTGAGAGCCTTTTGATGAAGAATTGTACTACAGATGCGATTGCTGTAATTGCTGAAGAGCTGCCCTTGCACACTACATTTACTTCAGTACATTTGCTTAAGTAACTTTTTGAATTAATTGTACTTATGAGAGTGCCATTAATTGAGAGAGAGTACTTGAGTAAAAAGACAAAACTTCTGCATACTCTATTTTTACCTCATTTCCCCTTTTTTCTCTGCTTCATTCTTTCTCTATTTTTCTCTCCTCACAGTCATGTAGCAGTCTCACTTCTTGCATCTACCCCCTCATAGTCCTGTAGCAATCTCAATCCTCATGTCTCACTCATAATAGTCTTATAGAAATCTCACTCGTCATCGCTCTCTAAGTGTCTCATTCCTTAGAGCTGTGTATTCGCTCTACTTATGCCACTGCACACGTCTCACTCTTAGGGATTCACTTCTCATAGTCCTGTAGGAATCCTCTTATACCTTATAGTCTTGTAGTGATGTCACTAATCCCTAAGGTACTCTAGGTGGCTCAGTACTCATGTCATCATAGTCCAGTATGAGTCAGTTGTCCTTTAGCTGTTTTATTCTTTGTGCCTCACTCCTCATAGTCCAGTACAAGTCTCAATTGTTCATACTGAAACACATTTTCAGTAGTCCCACACTACAGATATGCTTCCATTTCCACCGGTATTTTAAACCATACCGACTCAGCCAGGTGCACATCTTACATCTGTCAAAACGCAACCCCATCCATCCTGCTGCATTTTCTTTAAAGCTGAGTCGATTTTCTTCAATGGTGTGTGAGTCAAGTGAAAACTCAGTAGAGATTTGTTCAAATCATACACTTCTGCTATATATTTTGTAAGCACTGTTAAGGTTATACAGCTTGGAGTTGCTGAGAAAAAAAAATGTCTGTATGGCATTTAAGCCATCATGAGGAACCTGAATAAAATGGGATGCAATTAAATGATCCAAATTGTAATTTCCAGCTATAAAATACACCTGCATGTAACATGTCTCACTCATAAGAGTTGTTTCTGAGTCTCAGTCATTGTGTATCACTCCTGAAACCCCTTTATGAGTCTTATTTATTTTGACTCACTCCCCGTTGGTCTTTGTGATTCTCCCTACTTATGCCTCATTTCTAACATGCTTTTCACTCCTCATGTCTCACTCTTGAGAGTCCTTTATAAGTCTCTCTTCTGATAGTTCTTTATATGAATCCTTCTCCCTAACATCTCGATCCTTATAGTTCTATGTGCCTCTCAGTTCTGATACTGCACTCCTAATAGTCCTTTATGAGTCTGAGTTTGCATGTCTTACTCCTGATAGCCCTGCTGTGAGACTGGAAATGGAGATGCATACAACCTTTTTTATCATTTTATAACAAATAATCTGTTTTCTCTGTTGCTGTACTCACATTATTCCTTTCTCTCTCTCTCTCTCTCTCTCTCTCTCACACACACACACACACACACACACACACATAAAACTGCTCTTCCCGACCCTCTTCTGGTACAGTTCTAAGATATTCTATGAAAATAAAACAGGATGCTACAAAAGAGGACACTAACAGGTTGCTCTAGTTCACATTTTAAAAGAAAGTGTTCAGGCTGTATACAAGAAGACACTGGCGAAAGTTAAATTATTTTTCATATGTGCCAATGCTTGACCTCCACAGCCTTAACATTCATCACAGAGGCAAATGAATGTCAGAAGGAGATCTGACTTCTTACAGGGCTGCATTCAGAGGAAAAATTCCAGTCATTGAGGTGACGATGCTATAAAATGCATTTTTTTTGTGCTGGACTTCACATGGAAACATTCTGCATTGAACCCGAAATGCACTGCTCAACCTGCAGAATGGCGTTTATGAATACAGGAATAAAGTGAAGATAGAAGTAGTGCATTCTTCCTACATCTGTTTATTAGTTGCTTTTATATACACAAACCAATTGAAATTCCATCGACATCTCTGTGTTCATTCATTGACAATAGACAGGTGTTTGGCTCAGATGAGATATATCAGTCTTGCTTAATTGCCATGTGACAGTGTTCTTGTGTATGTGTTTGGTGGAGTGTGTGTGTGTGTGTGTGGGGGGGGGGGGTTGTGGGGGGGGGGGTTGTGGAGGGGGCTTTTGCAAAGTATTTAGCTCTTTGTTGGAGCTAAATGTCCCCATGATGATTAGAATACATGACGTTGATATTATGGTGACACTTGACTGGTCCCTGTGTAGAAAATTCTTTTATACACAAAGCACAGTCTTTATACAATAGAATTAAGTGTTCAAAACGCTTTCTGCTTTGGTACTGAGGTTAAGGTTAGGGTTAGAAGTATAGTATTATTTATGTACAGTAATACACAAGTAAATAGGAACGCCTCATTAAGATTGAAAACGGCTTGTGTGTGTTGCCAGAGAAAAAGAATTCACATGACCTGAGCACGTTGAAATTCACTGATTCTCTTTTTGGATGAGCGTTCCTTAGTTATAGTTCTCCATATCCCCGTGCATGACAAACAATAGACAGGGGAACCAATTAGTTTGTTGAGATGTTTAAAAAAAAATCACCTACGGTAAATCCCAGCAGATATGTTATGATTCTTCTCCAGGAAGCATTTAGCCGACTATTTCTTTGTTTGCCAATGGCTTAATTATGGAAGCACTGTAGCATTGCGTCTCCCTGGAGAGCTACTTGTTGGAAATGTGCCAATAGCATTAGAGGAAAAGCTGCTTCGTGTGTGTGTGCATGTGTGTGTGTGTGTGTGTTTGAGTGAGAGAGAGAGAAACTGGGAAAGAGCTGAGAGTAAATGCCTGTAGGCCACCATTACTGAGATGCTTTAGGTAAGACATACTCCCTCAGTGGGAGGAATTTATTAATTTATATATGAGCTAAAACATATTGACAGCACCTCAACTATCGGACCCACAAGACTTAATGCAAAGTGATAATTGTTTTTTTTTTCTTCCTAAAAATTCAATTGTATTTACTTATTTTGCTCTGTAAATGTAATTTGCTACATTATGTAATTCGTGCATGGTAATACACACACCAGGGATGTTTATACATAGACATATAACCATGATATGACTATTTATCTATTTAAGGTAGCAATATTGTTATCACATGATGTCCTCATGGCAAAACAATTTCACTGAACACTCAAACTCCAGTCAGTGATCAGAGGCTTTTGGCTAGGTTCTGTGTTCTGCTGCAGGGTTTATTCCCTCGCTTCTCTCTGTTCTCCATCTTTCCTCTGTTCTTTATTGTAGATGAGTGTGCTGTCTGGCATAGCCCCTGTATTGTATCAGCTGGCTTTGATGGCAGTTCCGTTAGCTTCCCCCCAGGCGGAGTGCTGGTGTGTCAAAGCAGGTACACACTAGATTCCTGGAGTAGACACACACACACACACACACAAATTGTCATCCTCAGTCACAGCAAAATGCCCCCTGGCTCTCAACACAATACCAACACAGAGGATCCAAGTGGATCTGACAGAGCAGCTTTGCCACGCTAGATGTTGCATATTTAGAAAGGTTGCCATTGCACCCAGATACTAAATAGCTCATGGACATAAATCTATGTGTCTATTTGTGTTTGTATGTTTTAACACAAGTGGAAATTCCTAGAATATTTATAACACAGAAAAGAGACTATGGACAGTGACTATTTTTGCTGATTTGTATCTGTACATCAGAACACTGGATTGAAATGAAACAATTGTGAGACTAAGTTTATATTGGGTTTATATTGATACTTCGGTCAAAGTTGTTGAAACAGATAAATATCACATATAAGTAAATAAAATAAAATAAAATAAAATAAAATAAAATAAAATAAAATAAAATAAAATAAAATAAAATAAAATAAAATAAAATAGAAAGTATAAACTATACATACATACATATATATATATACTTTATATATATATAAAGTAAAACTTTACACTTATTCCTTATACTTGTAACTTCACAGGTGAATACCTGAAAAAAAAAAAAGGAATTAGCTGCCACTTTAGTGGGTTAAACAGGTTTAAATCCTTCACATCTGATAAGCAAATTATTAGGATAATGCTAACATAATTAGAACAAATTAGCTACAGCTAGCTAACTAGTTACCTTACCTTAGTTACCTTAGCTAGTATATCTTTACTGTATATAGAAAACCTGTCTTCTATTAAATAAGTTAATAAATAAAACGACAATGGATATGAATCCTCTGAAAAAAAAGATAGATTTCTACCCCTATCAAATGCAAGCCACTGGCATTTTGCCAGGTAAAATATCAGCACAGGGAATGTGTTCCTATATTCATAAATCCTTGCAATCCTAATTAATAGTTTAATTCAATAATTTCAGGAGTGATTTAAAGTGTACAATATCAGCCTTAATCCAAGGACACATACATCTATTCTGGTTAAACCATTCAAGTTTTACGCCATTTTTCATTCCAGTGGACAGGACATAGGACTTACTTGACATTAGAAATAGCAAGACTCTCTCTCTCTATATATATATTAATTAGATTTTTATTTACTTTTTATTTATATTATCTCCTTGAGACTTTTTTCATTAACTCTCAGCTCAGTTAATCATCTTATGGTAAATTATGTAATGCTTACTATAAATAATTCATTACCAACAGTGAAAAGAATAGGAAATAATAGTTAGATAATGTTAAACCTTTAAGGACTCTTCATTTGTTCCTTTGGGGAAGCCTGTAAAAGTTCTATTTAGACAGAGCATGTCCTTATGAAAAAGGGTAAGAAATAGAAACCTACTGGAAGCTAAGATCTAAAATCCAGTGAACTGCTAATAATGTGTGTAAGCCTATGTGCGGAGAGTTTAAGGGGTTAAATAAGGGAAGGATTATGTCAGCTAATTGTCTAAGCCAGTCAAGACCATTTTACGTTGTCATCTTGCTGCAAGGTTGAGTAGTGTCTACCTGAGGAATTTGGTTAGTTCTGAGAAGTTGCTGTATAAATTCTTTCTTCTGTAGTCACGTCATACGTAAAACATGTGAGCCAGTTCCTGTGGCAGCCCTATACGTCCATGTCACAATGTTTCTTGTATATAAGGATCTTCTGAATCACAAAGCAGTTATTTTTATATTAGTCTCTGGTAATCTCTCTGGTACAGGTTAAAATGAGTCATGTCTGATAATCAAATACAGGCTTCGGTCTTTTTTATGCTCTTTTTTGAAAATCTTAGTCTAACCATTGCATTTATTGAGGTGTGATCAATTTTGCATATTATAGTTAACCCTTTAAGATGATAATGTATTCTTCTCGTTATGATGACTAATACTACATAGGTTCCTACAGTACTATCTTGCTATTAAGCTATTAAGCAGTTTATCGTTATACTAGGACAGTAATAGTAAACACATCTGATATTTCAGCATGATGAAGGCCTGACACTATGATACTGACACTTTTTTGGTGTCTAGAATAAAATCTGTTTAAAATGTTATAGACCAACTAATAATGTAATGGCATAACAGAGATTGTGGTATAACCTCTGGTCCCTTTCAAATAACCAAATATAGATGCAAATATAATTGCATAACAGCTGACATTCCTCACTTTAATTACAGAGAATCCAAACAAGAAAAAATTGTATCATCACTCAATTACTTACAATGTACTGTGTGAGATTTTTATCTACATTGTATCGCATCTGTTAAATGCAACATCAAATAAAACGATCACTGATTAGGGAATATCTTGTATTTGTCAATGTGATGGATGATTTGTAGCTCTCTGCACTCTTATGTGTTGTAACTAGTTTGTGTTTGGGATCATGATCAAATACTTTGCTGCAGAGTCTGCCTAGTCTCAGTGGGAGGAAGAGTGAGAAAGGAGGAAAGAAAGAATAAAAGTGTGTGTGTGTGTGTGTGTGTGTGTAAGACAGAGAAAGAGTCAGTGACTGTGTAAGACACAGGTGGTAAGGAATGCATGTCTCTCCATACACATGCACGAGTGCTCTGGGAGACAGCAGGGATGATAATGGAAGCGGTGGCCGTATTGATTGCTCAGGCCACTAGTTTATTGTTCTAAAGTGTGACCAGCAGCAGCCCACAGAGGCCAAAAGCTCTTCGAGGCTCCAGTGCTGCGTATGTGCGGCTCTCTAGAACCCACCGTGTAATTGTTTGTGGTGCCGGTTGGGCCGATGCTGGAACCCCACAGGGAGATGAGTTGGTTCAGCCTCTGACCTTTACTCAGTTCAGGCCTGATCCACAGATTGGGTGGAGAACATATCAATGTAGCTCTGTTCCCCTGGCACTGCAATTAACACACACACATACACACTCATGCAGGAGCTCAGTCCCTTAGTTCAGGGCAAGATAGCAGAGCAGGAATACAATAGATCAGCTAACAGCTAATCATGGCTCCCGGAAGCAAGACCTGTGTTTATCCTGTCTGTCTTTTCACTGAGCTTGAATACAGAGCTGAGGGTTTTATGTTTAGATAAGTGTTAGAAGATGTCTCTGTCTGTCTGACTCCCACATTCTGCTCGAATTTTTTTTTCTTTTGGGAAAGTAATCGTAGAATTTCACAGCTATAAAAATGATGTATAGGAGTTGAAAACAAACAAAAGAAATTAAAAAAGGCAAACAAACAAAAATAAAATATTCTTGACAACAAACCACACCAGAGACTGTATTCGTATTTATACTTTTGCGTGATTTTATTTGTTTGCTTGTTTGTTTGTTAATTGTACACACACACACACACACACATACACACACACGCACACACTCCACTTTAATAGAAACACCTGTACGCACGCTTATTTATGCAGCTTTCCAATCATTCATTCAAGTGGCATAGTACAATGCATAAAATCATGCAGATACAGATCAAGGGCTTCAGTTACATCACATCACATGTTCACATCAGACATCAGAATGAAGAAAACAATGTGATCTTTGTGACTTCAACCATGGCAGGCTTGTTGGTGCCAGAAGTGTTGGTTTGAGTATGTCAGGAACTGCTGATTTCCTGGGAATTTCACATGCTACAATCTCTGGAGTTTATCCAAAATGGTGTAAAAAAACAAAAAACATTTCTATGGGTGGAAATGTTTTGTTCATGAGAAAGGTCAGAGAAAAATGGCTAGATTGCGATGGCTGGGTGTCCCAGAATCCTTTGGGATAGCCTCCATGGTCCTCTGTGTTGAAGTGATTCAAAAAATGGATGGATGGATGGATGGATGGATAGATGCAGTTAGTTAGTAGGATAGTTTCCTTGGAGCACACACAGGGTTTACATCATTCAAACCTGACAGATGTTGATATCTTTGTATAAAATATGTGCAGTATAAATGTTTGCATATCAGCTCTGATTTTTTTTCACAGTGATGGCAGTTACACAGTGTTGCAGATTAATGACATATTGTGTTCCTGCTGCTGTTTTCATTCTGACATAATAGCCCACATTTCTTCCACGCAAGTTCCACTTGTGTGTGCATTTAGGATGGGAGTGTGTGTGTGTGTGACCTGTGGTTCAGGTGTATCTCGCTCTCACGTCTCACTCACTCTCTACTAAATGTAGATATCCAGCCATCCTCAAATGAACAAACACAATTTGGCAAATAGTACAAAATGAAATTGAGCGTCTTGGGCTGTGCAATCCTTCTACAGCGCTCCCCGGAGGTGTCTCCCCTGGGTGTGCCCAGGAGTCGAGGAGTCCGTCTCCATCCTCACACACATTATCTGTGAGCGAGCGAACTCTATTTGGGAATTGGTAAAGCGCACAGAGAGAAATGGACTCAGAATAGAACAGAGCGGCAAATTCCATTTCACATCTGAAGTGGCAGAGCTGAGGAGAGATCATTTGGTTTGGAGTGAGTAAACACAGAGGACTCCATTGCCTGCAATGATGTGCTGTTGTGTGTGTGTGTGTGTGTGTGTGTGGTAGGCAGCCAGAGGAATTGTGGAAACTGAGCAGGAAGTGTAGGAGTTGTGTAAGGAAATCCAATGGTCAAAAAAAAGACCATTTTCAGATCACATGGAACAAGTTGTCTCTGTCGGTATTATTTTGCTGTCTGTTTGGCAAATTTAACTATTTTGATCTTTCAATGCGTCTGTACCAATTTTTCACACTGCTGCAAACACAAACCTTCGAAGAAAGCACAAATTTACCCACCTTACCCAGCCTGTACAAGCTATTCCTCAGATCTATAAATGTAAAATACTGGAAGAAGGAGGTTGTACTTCGTTGCTGTTTTGATATTGAAAATGCGTGATATCCATAGGGCTGAGTGTGTGCATAGCATTCAATATATTGAGCGGATGAATATACGTGCAATAGAGCTATTAGAGGAAGGTCCTGCAGGTGAAACTTGGTCTCTATCTGTAGTTCATTTATTCATAAGATCTATACACTGATCAACTGCATGAAAGCACCTACCTGTAAACAACCCCAAAGTTATTTATTTCCCTGTCTTTTATTTACAGCGAGCGTGATAAATCGACATGTAGAACCAATAGAACATGGTCTAAGATGACTTTTGATAGATTGATAGATTGTTCAGGCAGCGCAGAACTTTCCCAATCCATGAGGAAATGTAATATTATCACACCAAAAACAGTGCTTTGCAAACATACAATACATCCAGTGTTCAGAGATTTTAAAATCATTTGTGTTATTGCATTATCTATCAAAATGGAACCAAGCTTTTTTCCATCACACACCATTTCCACCTTTGGCAGGAATAACTTGTCAATAATAGTTCTTAACACTAGCAAGCTTTTAATGGTTTGCAACTTCCTTATTTAATACACTTGAGTCAGTAAATCAAATCGAATATATTTGATTATATATTTCTATATTTCTACATGAATTATATATTTCTAATTAATAATTGTGTATTATTTATTATTTACTCTGACCAGGATTAAGTGGTTACAGAAGATCATAGATCCAGATTATGTTAATTTCCTTGTCCCATCAAATTCAGTTCATGAGGTATTTTTAAAAAATAGATGAACATCATTTGATATGCTGAGAATCGGGTGATACTGGTTCATGGGTTGTGTGCACAACTCAAGTGGACAACTCAAATAAAGCGTTTTTCTTCTCACTGTTGCTGTTCTTCTTCTTAATAGTCGTAGTAGTAGTAGTATTTATTGTAGAAGTTATTACAGAGTAACAAAGTTCTCAACAGACGATGGAATAGAAAAGCGATAATTGAGCAACCTGGCATGGGGGCAGATCCACTTCAATATTCAAAGCAGAGACTGGGAAGAGAAATTGTGATTTAGTGGGCATTTTAAAATTTCACGCTTGGACTATGTCTTCCTGAATACTGACCAGCGGTGCTGAAAATGACATATTCTGGTCAACAATTTTGACTTTTATTTAGAGGCGCTTATGGAGGAGTGTAAATATAATGGCCATACTGAGGATAATGGAAACACACTAAATGAGTGCCACTAAATGTTTGTGTGGAGATGGATTTCTCCTGCGCAAGTCACTTCATACCAGAACAAATATGTTAATATGGATAATTTAACATGGCTTGTTTTTCTAATAATACGTGTCCTTGCATATAATGAAATAAATCATTACTAATACAATTATTTCACCAGAAAGACCCCCCCCAAAAAAAACTAAAGGAATCTCTGCACTTTCCCTAATTACTCCAAACTCTTCAGCATAGCTCAATGCCTGCAGCCTCTCTAGTGCTGGTTTGTTTGTTTTCACCCTCTCTCTCTCTCTCTCTCTCTCTCACTGTCAGCCCATTAAATAAATAATGCTGTGCCTGTCTGCATTCCTGGTGTGTGCTTTTCTGTGCACCTCTGGGGGTGTATATCTGCGAGATATAGGATATATATTTTTTCTGAGATTAAGAGATGAGCGGGGGAAGGAGGAAAGGGGCAGTAGAAGGAGTAGGAAAGGGTGAAGCCCTGGCTCCTGCTGTCCAGCAGAACGGGGCTGAAATGGCAGATCCATCAAAGCAGCATAGCCTGTCTCACCTGGGGTGGGCTCGTACACACTCCACTGAGGGTCTGCAGCAGTGAGAGAGAGAGAGAGAGAGAGAGAGAGAGGGAGGGAAGTTCAGCGTGCTGTCCACTGGCATGAGGCCAGACTACATTCAACACTGTTGTCCTTCTCCTTCTCCAGCAGCAGCTTGACGTGTGCAATTACAATAACTTTACACTGACCCCTGAGAAAATGACTCAATAACAAGCACTATTGTTTGCCAGTGAAAGCTCTAAAACAAATATCGATTGTACAGATTATACCTCAAAAATGTGTCATGCATATTTGTACTATACACGACATTTCAGTTATCAATACTGGCAATCATAATAGTTAATGTACATTGAGTGAGAAATCAATGCTCAGTCAATAAAATTGTTCATTTCTACAATAACCTATAATAACCTGTGTTACATATGTTACTTCATTGTTTGGAATCCAGTGTATGTTCTGTATCTGAAATCAAATATATTACCCACTCAACTCCCCCTCATATTATTCTTATCATCATTATTTTGCTTTTCAAATGAACCACTTAGGCTTGTGCTAAAGAGCCATGAGCAGCGTATATCATTAGTTTATAATAAATACAAACTCGGCTCATCTGGAAAAATCAGCTTCTCCCAGATGCATTTGATTGGAGGCCAAATGGATGCGAAATGCTAACAGTCCCACACACAAAAAAATGAAAGCCATCATCATTTATGTGTGTGGGAACTGGGGTCGTTTTGCATGTTTTGCTTTTGGTCTCAAAAGGAATTTCTATAGTCCCAGCCAGCTTGTGTGTTCATTTCCTATAGGAAAACCGGATGCTAACAAACGAGCAGTAATGGCTAAATATAGTATTACATGAGTGATGGATGTTTCACAAGTGTCTTCAGTGAAATAATAGCATCGTTAGACCATACACGCACACACACTCACACACACACACACAAATATCCTGCTGTATTTAACATTCATGCTCAATGCTGTGGGAAAGTGACAATTGCTTATCTCCATGGTGATCAATAATGGCTATGGGATCAGGGAGTGGAGAGCATACGACTCTAATGCAGATAGGATGTCATTATTATTTTCTTTCTCCTAATGATGGTCATTATGCACGGCCACTGATTGAATTCCATTTGTTACCTGCATTTGAGCCGAAGTAGAATAATTACCATTTAAGTGTCTCCATTAAAATTCATACACGAATTTCATGGCCAGACCTCCTGTTAAAAATAACTAGAGTATTCTTTGCATGTGAAATGAATTGTGTTTCGACCCAAGCCTGATTTAAATACTTGATTAAAGGATAGCCTGTCCGCACCGATTATGATTTCTGAGATGATGTTTGATGATCAACCGAAAACAACTTGTAGCGCCCATGTCCCCACATTCTTATTTAATATTAAATTAAAATGGATCTGCTGGTAAAACAGAATCAATATCCTGCTTTCTGTCTAAATTGCATTTCCAACCTTCTGTGCCTCATTCGGAATAAACATTGCTATTTTATTATGACTAACATCATTTCTTCATGGTCTTTGCTTTGTGCTATTTAAATTCCAGTTTATGAGAAAGAAAGATGCCTGACTTATGAAGAGTGCTGTCTTTTGTTTAATACAGAGTTCAGTTTGTACAGGATCCATGGGCAAATTAGATATTTGTATCATCATGTGCTTTTACATTGCATTAACATTTAAAGCATTTGATAGACTCTTATCAAAAATGACTAACAGGAATGCCCGGTAGCATATCCTCATGTTAGTAGAGACAAGCCAGGTTTTAAGAATACCATGAAGCTAATACTATTAAGTTAATACCGCAGTTTTATCCCTAAAGAAAAGCTCCACTGAGGTTGGCATGCTACATTCAAGAACTTAGAGTTTCTAAATATTCAGCATGCAAATGTGTGTACATGAATAAACTCATTAATCTTTCATTTAGTAATGAGGTGATACTGTTTCTGAAATCATACAGGGTGTGAAGAGATAGCATACAGGAAGTTATAAAAAAAATAGATACAGTTTGCTTCATTACTATTAATAAACAGAAATTAAACCTCAAAACCCCACAGGTACGCATATCCATTGTTCTCTATGTTACGTTTTTTTTAATGCCTCCACATTTGGGTTACACACCTGGACAGAACCCATTAGTGCTAGAAAGAGCCATTCTCTGATGGGTATTTACACGAACTGATAGCAAAAAGGAAAAGGGAATTCATTACAGATTCAGGTTTAAATGCCCAAGTCACCACTTCTTTCTGTCAGTGTTGTAGCACAGTAGAAAATGTTCCATTGAGTTAATGCTAATTCAAGCTCTGTTCATTTTAACTCAGCTCAAGAAAAGAAAATGATGTAGCACTGAACTAAAGCGGAATGCCTGTGGACAGGTTTAATATCTCTTCTGAGTTTGTGTGTGGGCTGGGTAGAAAGCATGGAACACTCTCCCTCTCCAAACCGCTTCCAGCTTTATGAATCCACGCATTTTTAATGCCCTCACTAGCTGTCTTCGGCACCAACAAGACCATGTCACTTCTAGTTTCTCATCTGACTGAAGTCCACCGCTGTGTCCATCCACCCAGGTGGAATTAACTGTGTTTGTATTGCAGGTAAATAAGCCGTGCAGGGCCCTAATACAGCCAGGAGCCCAGCTGTGGCCAAGCACCGAGCCCGGTGAGTGGAGCAAGGAAGAGAGAGTGGGAGCTATAGTGAGACCTAATCAATCAATGCCAGATTACAGCTAAAGCCACTTCCATACCCATTAAAGGAGGACAAATGCAGAATTGCAGCTGAACAACTTCTAGTTTTAAGCCAACAGTGGGACTTCCTGGTTATTTATCAAAGTCATTGCTGGTGAGCCAGGCAGCCCGGCTGTGCGATTGTTGTTCTCAGCAGAGAGAGGAGAGAGAAGGAGCTTTGCTGAAAGGCCTGTTTATGCCTTCAGCTCTGCCGCTGTCAGCCGGCTGGAATTTACTGTAAATCACATTGCTTTTATTGCAAGATTTAGTAGCTTATCCTCGGTGGGCTCTATTCACTTCGAGCTTGTCCCCATTAGGATGTTAGCCTGAGACCATAAAGGGATTCAGCTACATATCATCATACAATGTGAAACCAAACCTTTCATTTTTCTCTCTTTCTCTCTCTCCCCCCCAGCCTACCTTCATTCCACATCTCCTCTTTGTTGCTTGCTTTTTATTCCCTCCTTTAAGCCTATTCTTTAGCAAAGGCTAAGTCTTATATCCAGACTCTGAGTGGCTGCATCGTCCCCCTTGTGGATTGCCACTATCAGTATTTCCTTTATTTCTATTAATGGCTCTTGGTGGATTGCTCTTGTGTTATTTATACAGATGTGTCAGAACATCAACGGTGCAGAATCTCATGCTTATTTAGAGTACAAAATGTTATGACTGTTTTTTCTTTTACCTCTTGCAGAAGCAGCAGCTACAGCATCTCCAATTACTGACTACAAAATCGGAGTGATATAAAACTGGATGTTACCCTGGAGACCAATAGATTAATATTTTATTTGCAGAATGAATAATGTGAAAATTCTTCCTCTGAATAGAAGAAGAATAAATATATAACAAACAGCTAAAATGCAGGCAGACTAGAGCATTTAACAGCATCATGTAAATATCTGAAAATAAAAGCAACTTTTTGCAATTAAAGCACATTTGTGTTTGTGATCAAATGGAAAATTAAATTTGAATTATACCATGCTGTTATATAACTCAGAAGCCTATAGTCACTACAATATTTTTTAACACACTTTTCATTAAATAAACTGATAAATAAGCTTGATTGATATTTTCAAAATACTCAGTTGATTCGGTTTCTATGGTGACATTATTTACCAGCAGGCAGCACTGACTAAATTTAGTCGGCAGAAAGCAAGAAAAAAAAAATCTTTAGCAGCCATTGCAATTTTTCCAAATTACAGACCAGCAAAATCAAGCCAAAGATTAAAAGGTGTGTCCATTTCATCTAAAATTTGGTGACTAGTTCTTCACTGCTGTGTGTTAATTACGTTTCATTAAACATGCTACGGAGATAAGTAGGCACTATATATCTATGAAAGATGCTAGAGGGTGAATAATGCTACTGAACAAGCTATCGGATTTAGTACGTATGAGATCTAAAGCTGCTAAAGAGTTGTTTAAGCACACACTCAGCAATATAAAATAGACAATTGCTTACTAGCTTGCTAGCTTCATTTGTCAACAGTGATCATGTTCGGTATATTGAAACAATGTTCTTTCAAGGTTGTGATTATTATAGCTAAGAAAGCTAGGTTAAATCTACAAAAAAAAAAAAACTGACTAAGAGACCATATACCTAGCTAAACATAACATATACCAATAATAAATGTAGGAATTCTTTGCTAATCTAAACAATTTTTTAACAGGACATAGCTAACTTTAAAGGAGAGTTAAATGCGAAATTTGTGATGTGTGGCCTTTGTGCCAGTTTAGGATAATTATACCAAAAATTATTTTATTGAATGGCACACAAAAGGGGTGTATTTAACTTACCAAATTTAAGTTAATTAACTTAATTAACTTACCAAATTTTTAACCAGTAGGCATCTATCATGAGTCACAGATTAACAGCTGATATTATGTGTACGTGACAAGCTTTTTAAGCTTATCTACATTTTTTTTTTTACAAGCTGCTGTCACTTTATATATATTAATAAAAATATATAAATCAATGAAATAATCAAATGTCACTATAGATCTATATTTATCTAAAGAAAAATGTATCGATTGTAGTTTTTATTGACTTAAGTCATTGTCTCTCATATCCAACAACAATGGTGTGACTTGTGTTGTAGAATCCTTGGCTGTAACTTTTCCCTGATAAACAGAAACAGAATTAGACTGATGCTGTCACATATACTGTAGATATCAAATTAACAGCCTGTATATTGGATACAGTTTGTCGTGCAAAAAAACAGAAATTATCTTGAAAGGTCAGATAGAGTGCTTTATTGGGAAATGGATGTATTGGGGAAATCTGCTTGTGATTCGCACAAAGATGTGTGTTGTTGGTATAAGATTGTGAGACAGGACAGGAGCAGCAGAGGTAGCAACCTCGTTTAAGGGTATATGATATATAACACTGCATCTGCTTTAATAATACAGAACACATAACAGTGCCAACAACATTTCAGTAGCAGTACATATAGTTTAGTTTAACAAAAAGATTTTCTAAAGACTATAAGAGAGAATCAAAGTGATTTGTTCCCAGTGAAGACAATTTATCCTCTACATGAAACACTGATCTAAAGTGTTAGACATTGCTTGGCTTTTTGTCCAAAGCATGTGTTTACTATGGAAGGAAAAAAATCCCGGATGAAGTGATGGGAGATGACAGAAGAGTCTGCAGGCAGAAGGTTAAAAAACAGCATGTCACGTGACTGGATAAACTCCTAACCTTGTTCCTGAGGAAACGGACAGTTTCAGCTTGGGGGGTGGGGTGGGTGGCTCGGGGAACAACCATGGCAACACATTCCTATCAAATTAGAGCCTGATGCACAATGTACACAGCTCCGGTCATTACTGCTTTACTGGTTAATCAGTTGAAATTCATTTAGATAAATGCTGTTCTTAATTATGACTTTACAGACTGTAATGTGAGTGAAGAGCAAACAGCTAGTGTATAATGACTCCATTTTTTTTTTAGGTGTATCGCATTTACAAATGTTGTGTGAAATGTGTGTTATGGGACTAATCATTTTTTTAATCATTATTTTTTATTACACCTGTTATTTTCTGCTTTTCTCTTCTTATCTTCCTACAAATATTTCAGACGAGCAGACAAAAGGAATAACTGCATGCATCAACGTAAGCTGTGTGCATGGGTATGAGTGAAGGTTTGTGGTGAACGATAGGACAGAGCACACACACACACACACAGTGCCAGAATATGATTGTGTGTGTGTGTGTCTGGATGATGTGTGTGTTGACGTGCCGTAGCAAGAGTTCAGGGAGGCAGCTGAGCAAAATAATTTAGAATGTCCTGCCTGCTGACACAAGGACAAAAGGCACAGGGAGAACTTTCTCATATGTGGCTGCGAGACAATGGCGGAGGTTCGGGCTGCACACTCCACAGCGGTTGTTTTCTTGCTGACCTCTCGTCCTCAGAGTGATGGTTGGAGGCAGCAGACAGCCGTCCTCTCCTGCATTTCTCCAGCGCTGCACAGGTACAGCAATTCCAGCGTTGATGAGCAGCATTTTCCTCCACTGCCAACACTTCAACCTGGAGATTAATAACTGTCCTGATTGCATCTACCATAGTGGCTGTCCTGTTTCACTCTCCCTTGCTCTCTTGTGCCCTCTCTCTCTCTCTCTCTCTCTCTCCTTTTCTGTACATTTCCCCTTTTCCTCTGCCGATTTCTTACTTCCTTTATTTTGCCAGCTCTTTAAATATCTGCTTTTCTTTAATTCCCTAACTATACATTGATTTCTTTCTCTATCATTCTCATTTTCTTTCTCTTGCTCCACTCCAATAAATTTCATAATGTAATTTAGGCATCCTGCCATATATTTTTGGTCCTATTCATCACATCCACCTTGTTCCAATACAGTGAACACTCATCTCTCCTGAAAAGTAAAGTGGAACAGGACTTGGTTAAATCAAAATTAGTTTCAACAGTAAAAGATACAGTAGCTAGACAGTGACAGAAAGATTATTACCTTGGACTGAGGAGGGCACTCATTTGTTAGAATGGCCCAGATGGACTGGAGGTGGGCACCAGGAATCCTCTCTGGGCTTGAAGGCTGAGCTGGAAATGGCTACTGAGCTCACGGGGGAGTACTCAGGGCCAGATCAATGCATCACTCCAAGGCCTGCACACACAAAGCATCAGAGGCGTGTGGGAACATGGGTGACATGCTTTACCAATGCATATAAACACACCTTCACAAACCCAGGTTAATTTATGAGAGCTGTGGTAGTGGATGAACGTCTACAGAAAGACAAAGGCAGATATGTGGACTATCAAAAGACATATGGCACATGACAGCCAGACATTTCATGATATGACATCAAGTAAGTGTGATTATACATATTATTCCCAGGTAATTTCACTGATTACTCTAATAAGGAAAGGGGATTGCAGTATTCTCTAGTGATGTCTGGCAGTCACAAACACAGACAACGTAACTGCTTATTGATCCACAGATCAGTGTTGCTGCAGGCTTTTATTTTTTCCAACAGCTAGGATTTAGGCACTTTACATAGTCTACATTAGATAAAGTATATCTCTTAAACTCCCAAGACCCATTGGTAGGTCTAGACCTTAATTTCGTACTCTTAACCACATACCTATTACTATTGATTTTTATAGTAGTTACTAAATAATTTAAAGTAATTAATGGATAATATGCTTTAGAGTGAATAACTGATCATCAGCAAAGGAGCACAAGTGGCCAAATGAGGTGGTTTCCGGTTAAACATCAATATTAGCCACTGTACGAATGTATTTATGTCAGTGAACTGGCTTATCGTTCTCACAGACATTCTGTACGACAGTTTTAACAGTAGGATGTAATAATGTTCTAATGGAAGAAGTTTTTAATAACAACTGTGTTCTGCTATCTGGCACAGACCTGACAAAAATTTTGTTTACCCATATACTCTCAAGAATATTGAATTGCATGTATGAAATGTGCTATATAAATAGACTAAATTTGCCTTGCCTTCTATATCCCTTTCATTACTTAGTTATGTGATGGTCCACTGGTCTAAAGCCTACTGCTTTAGAATGTATAGAAACACAGCTTTAACATTTCTTTGAAAATATTCCTATTTATGCTTGTTTACTAATGGCAAGTGTGCAGGTGGGAGGACTGATCATACTATAATAACTAAAAAAAAAACATCTTCCTGGTGATGAAATGATTACTTTTCAATATTTTTTAAATGTTTGTTAGTACTGAGATGTCACTGTGATGCGTCGATCAGTGACACTTCAAGTTATTAAAAACAAATGACGCATTTCTGATATAATGTAGTGATGATATAATGCAGTTTTCAAGAACAGTTAGATCATTCAAAGACAGACGACTAAAGTAGAAAGGTAAAAAGGAGTTGTTGTCTGAGTGTGTGGGAGTGAGGGCAGTGAGTGAGCCTGTCCTGCGTTTGGACTTCATCACATCCCCGCGCGCGGCCCAAGCTTTGAATTTGGCTCGCGGCTCCAGGGCGCATGCGCAGTGAGCGGCGTGCTGTGCTGTTGCACGGCGCAGCTGTTTGGGGTTTGAAATTCCAACATGGCAGAGGCAGTGGTCAGTCTTCCCCTTCACTAACTTGGAATGGTTTCAGATCGTCAGCGCCCGCGCGTAGCCCGAGCAGCCGCCGTCCCTCCGCGAGCCCATCGGATCGATGTCGCTCTGACCTCCGCCGTTCCCCTGTTACACACGCAGGTAAGACTTCAAGGCTGCCGTTTCAGCCGCATAGCGACCATTTACAAAAGCGCTGGACTACGGAAGAGCGCCTTGCTGCTTCCTCGCGTAGCACGCCTCTCCGGATAGGATCGCTTCCATGCATCATCATCATCATCACCCAAAAAAAAACTGCAGGACCAAACACGGGCTATCGAATATATTTTTTTTTAATCTCAGAATAGGCGCTTTTTCCCCTTTGCGACGGCTGGGAAATGCCAAAGTACACCCGGGTGGGCGAAGTTCGGTGCCTCTGAATGATAGTCGAGTTGCATTAATCATCATCGCGGCATTTCCAGGCTCTGATGAGAGAAAGTGCTCTGACTTTGGGGTGGGGTTGGAAGTGTTTCAGAGTAACTTTCTTGGCTAAAGGGAAGTCAGTGCATCGCAATCGCCTGTGTATCCGCTGGAAAAGTTTGTTATGCCATTTGGCTTAAAAGCGAGCGTTTTGCGTTAAAGACGTCCACAGCGCGGTCTATAAATAAAGAAAAGGCAGTGAGAGGACATGCTGAGAGAGTAGTACCGGATCATAACGTGGTTTTAAGTCATGTTTAAGACAAACGCCAGTATTTAGTTAGAGGCTTGGGGAGAAAACTGACATGAGCTTCATGCTTGTGGTTTTTACTCCCCACCTCTCTCTCTCTCTCTCTCTCTCTCTCTCTCTCTCACTCACTCACTCACTCACTCACTCACTCTCTTTCTCTCTCAGCTCCCCAGTAGCTTTTTGTTGCTGCTTTTGCCTTCTCCACCTTAAATATATGCATGTAGGTTAAATGAGTACCTGATGAAATAAAGCCCGTCTCCCCACCCCCGGGTTACACGGTGAGGGGAAATCCGATAGCGGAGAGGAAAAGTGGCCGCGCTGAAAAAAAGCTCCGGCTTTCGGAATTCCTCCGGCTCTGCTCTTTCCTCTCCCCCACTTTCCCCTGCTCTATCCCGGCAGAGATGATCAGTAGCACCGCTCTTGATGGTACGTTTCTTTTCTTTCCATGTCTTTTCTTCTCCTTCTTCTTCTTTGTTTATTTATTTATTTATTTATTTATTTATTTATTGTTAAATAAATGTTTGCCTTCACCGTACTGTGTGTAATCGTACTCTGAATGCATGACAGTTTTAAATGATGGTAATATCTGTGTTGTGACAGATCGCCTACCTGTTTGAGTGCCTTGCGAAAAAGCGTGTTTTAGATCCGATAAGGGTTTACAAACTTATTTATCCACATTAGACATAAGCATTAGACTTCTTCACCAACAACAATAATAATAACAATAACAACAATACTACTACTACTGCTACTACTACTACTAATAATAATAATACAGCAACAACAAAACAACAATTCTTGTTATTATTATTATTATTATTATTATTGTTATTATTATTATCATCCAGTTTGTATATTGTGTTGTGAATGATTCATTTTAGTTGCAGTGAAAGTCTATTTTTAATTTTTTTTTACTTGTTTATTTTTTTGCATTTATTTTTATTTTATTTATTATTTTAAATGAAATTGTCCCAGTTCATCGTTTAATCTTTTATTATTATTTTTTTTTATTTTCATATGATCAATCAGCAAATTTAACTTTTAACTTTCGGTGCTTGTTCTTATATTGTTCATTATAAACACTGTAGTCTTCTCATATACACGAGAGCAAAACAAGGAAAAACAATGCTAAATGTTACATTACATAAATTAGTAATTATAGTGTTAGTTTGTGTTGAGTATGTTATTGTGTTTGTGGTATGCACCTGCACATGTTGTTGCTTATTTTTTTTATTATTATTTTTTAGTATTTGTATCAGTGGTGTGAGTGTGTGTATGTGTGTGAGAAAAGTTTGCAGGGCAGTTAGCTGAATTCGGCTTCCATGCATAATGCCACGTTGTTTTTTGCTCCAACATCACTGCAGGATAGAGTGTGTTCTGTGCACTTTCTTACGTTACACAGATGTATAGTTTTGTAAGCCACAATAAATTAGATTTAGATCTTTAATTACACCTGACTTTGAATAGGTTATGTGTTATTATTGCTGCAGATGTTCCTTGTTGCACGTCAGACTTAACTGTCCACATATGTTTTGCGTCTAGTCGTGTCAGACAACATACCACTGTTGGGTGGTATTCGACAACACATCACACTGTTTTTAAAAATTGAAAAGTCACTTGTACCTTTTCCACAATTTGTTCGAGTAATTGTGGACAATGTTGTGGACACATCAGCTGCATGCCTAGATTAAAAGCATTAACCAAAGAATTTTTTTTTTTCCCCCTGAAAGTGTATTTTTTTTAGTAACAATGAAAAATCAGTTAATGTGCAAGCGAGCAGCATTTGCATTTAACCACACAATTAAAACACTTTCAAGTGTGTTTTCAACTCCTCTTTATCGCTGAGGATCCATCAGTAGGGAAATTTACATTTATTATATTGAAGTGATTTTTTTTATTCTGCAGTGTCTTCTTATCGGAATGAAAATTGTCCATGGCTTTTTTTTTTTTTTTTCACCTGTAAGTTTTCTGTATTCTTTGCATGGCAGAACTGTTAAGGAGGATGCATAATCTGTTTTTATTAGATCTCAGCAGTTCAGGGCAAGAAGTGGCCTCGTTTAAGCTGTGGTAGTTTGTGCAAGTCTTTTCGATCAGCTCCTCTCACCCTGCATGAAACTGGAGTGCTTTGGACAGATTTTAGTGTCAGGATTTGCAGCGGTAGTCTTTCTAAAGGCGGTTGGCCCGGCTGATTATTTTAACACAGTGAGTTGCGGACGTGTGGAAAAGCTGCGGTGGTCTCACATACTTCTGATTTAACCCCAGGTGCGCCTATCAGCATGTTAACCAACTTGACAGCACCATTCACTCTTTATTGTGTGTGTGTCTGTGTGTGTGTCTGTGTGTGTGTGTGTGTGTGTTGACATGAAACCTCATGTTAAGTTTTGTGGTGTGCTCGATGACAGATGCTGACCCCTCCCCTTTTCAGCACCCTCTTTAACTTGATGTGTTTGGTGTTGAGCACGCCGCCTTAGGGATTTACACATACACAAGTTTAATCTTATTAATAATTTTAGATTCTATACATGACCTTTGTTATTCAATTATTATTATTTTTATTATATATTTAGAATAGTTTCGTTCATTTTAACAGGAACAAAAGAAAACAGTGGTTTATGTGACTGAGGCATTATATTAGTTTAATGACCGCTCTATCAATTCACTTTATTGCTACTTTATATTATTATCTATTTAGCAATTTTTTTTCCCCAAAATAAAAACATGGTTGAATTGCTAAGCTATTTGCATTACTTTAATAGAAAAAATGTATGGAAAATGATTTACGTATGGAAAATGTATGGAAAATGATTTATACTGGAAAGGATGCAAATATAATTTTTTTGCATGCACCGTTATTTTTTAAAAGGATTTGTGAATTATACTTAAACATATTTACTGGTAAATGTCGACGATATACTTTGTAGTATCAGTTCCAGCCAAGCAAAATTGAACTCTCGGATAATTTCATTCAGTTTTCCTGACTGTGAATTTGACAGGATTACACGAGTGGCATGCGACAGAAGTACTGTGGCGTAAGGAAGCCATAATTTTTTTTTTGTTATCTGTTATGATTATAGTCTCACACGCAAACATATATTTTGCAACTTTCTCTGCAAGTGAACACGCTGAATGTGTTTTATTTAGATATTTCTCAAGCATGTCCTTTTAAAGATCCCACCAGTAGCGTTATATAAAATTGTGTTTTGTTTTATTGGTTTCATGGCACTTTGATCTGATATTTTAGCGTCCTTAAATTCAATGTGACACTCACATGACCGGTTAACTCCTACAGAGTAAAATTTCACTCACTAGGTGTTAGTTTGCTAGCAGTGATTTTCTACTTCTTTGTACTCATTTGTCACTAGTTTGACTAAAACCCTCAGTGCTCTAAAAAAAAATCTGGCACAGTGTAACGGGTTGGGTGTCTAACCGGTCCAGTCCTCTTGGGATTGTTTGTATAAATGAGACTGACAGTTTTTATCTCTGTGTAATGGTGACAATTAAAGGAAGCTGTAGAAGAAGTCGGCTTGCTGCTAGACGAGCACCTTGGGGGATCTCAGGGCCTGTTTCAAATTGATGAAACACTCATCCGTACAGACGGATACATTTGTCAGTCTCTGTAACAAACCTCATTCAGTCCCCCCCCACCCAACACCCTTCTTCATTCGAGACAAAAGCCCGGCTCGAATAAAATCAGTAGCAGGTTGTCATCTTTAAGCAAATATGTTAAATGTTGTCTCGTGTGTTTTTCATCAGGAAAACTGAGGAAACCCCTCAGGGAGAGACACATGCAAATACAAATCCCCGTTTCTACAGTGAGAACCCCCTGCATCTCTCTTTCTCTCTCTCTCTCTCTCTTTCTCCCGTGGCAGCTGGCTGTGTTATCTTTGTGCGTTTCGGAGAGTGCTGTCAGTTCTCTCGATGATCTAAGTTGGGGCACGTTAGAAAGGAGCTGCAGCTGTCTGTTGCTATACTGAGAGATGTGTATGCTCTGCTGCAGAGATGAAGGACCTCAAATCCTTGACATGCTCCCTCTGCATCCCCCCTCCCCTATTACTTACTCACACACACACACACACACACACTTATTTGGACACATATTGCTCATTGGTTTGCCACATTTTCTTTCCATACATCTCTCTCTCTCTCTCTCTCTCTCTCTCTCTCTGATTGACAGCATATGTGAAGGCATGTTTTTGAAATAGATATTATCATTTATCCATGCTGTATACACAGACACCTCAGCTCCTGTTTGCATGCTGTCCTGAGTCATGGAACCAAAGGGAAAATATGGTGAAAATTCCACATCGCTGCTCTAAATGACAGTCACACAACAGGGAAAAACAAAAACATCAAACTGTCAGCTTTGAGTTATTAAATGTAATTTGTCCAAAATGCATCAAAGCAATTGGTCAATATAGATATATTTAAAACATAATTTTGTTATATTTATATTTTTTAGCTTTAGCTTACCTAGACAGAAATCCGGATGGGAATATGGCTGCAGTGGGAGTGTTATGAGATTACTGTAAATAGCGTGTGCAGTGATTTATTACTCCACATGTCCTGGACTGATGAGTCGACTGACTGTGTTTGTCCAACGTCTTTTTTTACATTAGGAATCTCCAGTCAGTGCTGAATGCAATATAGTGCAAAAAAAAATGCAATGTCTGGAACGGCAGGACAAGACAAAACGTGAAATAGTCCATGCTCAAACAATGACAGAAATCTGTGAACAAAGGTGAATGCATTTTTATTAGTAATTTCTTTAGATAATTATTTTGCGCAGACAACTTGTTGAGGGTTTCAAAAGTGAACTGCTTTTGCGGACATGACAAATAGGCTGCATCTAATCTAAGTGCGTTTTTTTTTTCCGCCCTCCTGTCATAGCTGCTAATTAAATGGAGAACTTTAGCTCATATCACATATTAGATATTAAAAAAAGCTAGATAGAGAGAGCGTGTGTGTGTGTGTGTGTGTGTGATATTGGGTAGCATTTTTCGATCACCAGCTCGATTCACGGCTGGCGAGAGAAACGCT
The DNA here is from genome assembly GCF_019097595.1 of Hemibagrus wyckioides. Taxonomy (NCBI): domain Eukaryota; kingdom Metazoa; phylum Chordata; class Actinopteri; order Siluriformes; family Bagridae; genus Hemibagrus; species Hemibagrus wyckioides. The sequence goes on from NC_080715.1 coordinate 14,603,044, forward strand.
GAAATCCGCCGCAGTAACAATGATTGACAGATGGACGTAAATGTGTTGCTGTGCACACTGGACTTCCATTCATTACAACGCATCGCCAAGGCAACACAACCTGACAGCATCATAACCGCAGCAATCACACTGAGCTGACATCAGGATTTGAACTGCTCACGTTCCAGTTTGGGGGGAAAAAAATGTTCTCTTTTATATTCCTGCTTATATAAAACAGACGATTGTTTCATTTAGGAGGAACGTAAAATTGTTAATTGATTTTTCTTTAGAACAATGCAAGATGATTGATGCTTGATCTGTCTCAGAATCCTGAGTGTCATTTTAGACGTCTACTTCAGTCTACGAACACTGAGCAGACTAGTGGGTTTATTATTTTGCTCACAGGTAGTAGTCCATGTTCTTGACACAACTGCTGTGGTCTGTTAGATGTGAACACAGCATATGTCCTCAGTGTTCGCTTTATTTTCCCTTGCTGTGTGAAACAATGAGCTGCCCTTCACCGGATCTCTGTCTGTCTGTGAAGCAAAGCGACGGTAGTGCGTCTGCTGGGAAACGCTTTAGAATCGCTGATCCCCAGGTGGCCACGGAGAGGTTCAGTCATAATACGTTTAAACTGGCCTTCTTCAACATTCCCTTGCATTCACAGTTTTATACGAGCAATTAGCATACCCCCAGTGACAGGAGCGGAGACGTCTGCTTTAATCACTGACGTCTTCATTTCTCTGTTTACATTCTAATTAGACATGATAAACCTCCTTATTAATGGGCTCCATGAAGGCAGGATTTTATGCTTTTTAGTTCAGGGACAGGCAGGTAGGCACAAACAGAGAAAGATACAGACAGCTGCGTACCTCTTAGGAGGTGGAACATTATTATTATCATTATTATTATTATTATTATTATTATTATTATTACGACTTCAGTCTTTGTCATTAGAAACAGTTCACTTATTTTCTGCATTGACATACAGTGGAAGAAAGTATTTCATTTATTTATTTATTTGCTTTTGATAAGAATATCTGTAAGTCCTGCCCACGACAAACACTTAGGTACTGAGGATTTGTGCATTAAGGTCTGCAATGACATTACAGTCTAGTTCTGAATTTTTCTGATAGCCAGAGAGTTAAATCAAAGCAGTTTGAGGTCTGATCAGAGGGCAACGTGAATTTCTTTTGCTGCTTTCACTTAAGGTAGCGTTTTCTTTTAACCCTTGCTCTTGTGTTGGTGGTCACCTTTTAAATTGTTCCTAGCAGTTTTGCGGAAATTTTCTTGCTGTTTGTTGCTTGTTTGGCCTCCTCTAAATTGTGAAATTGAACGATTTGATCACAGCTCTGGCAAGACCTGCGCCACAGCAGAGCGACAGTTTGTATAGAGTGCAGAATATCAGCGGTGCAGATGGATTGTCTGTGACTGTCTCCCGCTGCACCAATAACGTGCTTTTATCACTGAACAACCTTGAAAAATGAGACGTGCATTTGCAGTCTTCCTTCACCGTGGTGCGCTGCGCTCTCCAGGAAGGATTTCTTTGGCCACTGATGTGAAAATATAATGTAAAAAAAAAAAAGTCACCATGATAATTGCATAAAGATTCACAATACTTTACACGTTTAGCCTGTTAAAATCTGCTGGAACAACAATGTTTTTCTTTTTTTCTGTACACTCAAAGTCCTCTTATCCTTGGCCAAATAATATATCTGAATCCCTTCATTTTCTTCAGTGCTCTATGTCCTTGATATATGCGGGTGTGGAGGGTTTTAATTGAGTAAAATTGTAAATTAGTTCTTGTCCCTTACCGTCTAAAGGGTGCAGTGCAAAAAGTCACCTGTTTCCTTCCAGCAAGCGGAGCGTGCTTTTATTACAGGGTGCTAAAAACCCTTCTCTCCTATTCATTTATTTGATGTTTCTTGACATTTAAATTCATCGGAAGCCTTGTAAATTACACAAAGACATGGGGAAAAAAAAACATGGCTTCAGAAGATCAGTCATTCTGAGCTCAGCTTGGAGAGCGAATTATATCATCTAATGAGAACATAAAATTGTAATTAATGCATTGAAATTAGCCTCTGAGAAAAATTGTCCATTGATATGCATGACAGAAAACATTCATGTGCTTGAATGTGAGCGCCAATATTTTGGCTCCCTCCTCCCACTGGCAAGAAAAAAAAAGTAAAATTGAAATCCTTCAGGAATGATGAATTGAGTCATCACGTTCAGCAGCTAATTGTCTCAAATTGATATTTTGATGTACTACTAAAGATCACATAAAAGCAGTTGGATCTTAATTAGTATGATGATCATAGGGAGATGTGCGCGATTGGCGCGGCGCTCCTCTAACTTCCCAGCGCTCCATTCATCCTCGGTGGGGGCCCGACGGGCTGGCAGCTTGGCATCATGCCAGCGATTGACGTAGAGAAGCCGGGCTGCGATGGAGAGGTGCTGTGTGAGGACTGTCTGGAGGACTGAAAGGCAGAAGCACACAGGAGCTCGGTAAAACGAGTGCGGAGGAGAGGAATGAGAGAAAGAAATGTTGGTAAAATGCCATGAAGTTTACGGTGTCAGGCCTACAGAGGGGGATCGGCCTGAAGCAGGCAAAGCCTCACAGGGAGGTTAGTGGTTAGCATCCACCAAAAGTGCCGAAATGCTCTGAGCCAGTGCTAGCCAGCTAGAGCTGTAGGGCAGTGGGCTAACCTTTGGACTGGTGTACACTGGTATTTGGATGCTGTACAGGGTGATTTGCAATATATGGACTAGAAGAATAAATGTGTAAGGAAATATTATGGAAGAAACATGACCTGAGGTTTGGCTAAGCCTGATCACATTTCAATATATTTGAATATTTGATGTTAGCTGTTAATAAGTCATGGATTTGTGGATAAAAGGAGACGTGGAAACTTATCAGGAGTCTGGAGCTACACTCTTGGCCCCTCGCCTGGCTCTCGGCTCTGACTGGAGGCTTCCAGCGTTAGCCGGTGGGGGAGGCAGCCGGTGCTAATGATGAGCCGTAATGTAATTATCTCATCTCAGCCGTCTGTGGAGCAGCACTTTTCAGCTGTGGTGCTCACCGACACAGCGCTGACCCTGACTCACCCCGGCTTTTACTGCTCCCCTCCTCTCTCTCCGGTATTACCCCATCGCCTGCCGCCTTAATATGCAGCCTGCGTGGTGCTGTTTGGGCCGATGGGGTATGTTCCTGTCCCTGTCAGGATCAGCAAAGCTGCTAATAGATGTGCAATAAATAACATGCAGTTTAGACCGTAACTTGGCTTTTTGAGGCTCAGGCATTACTGCTATGTAGAAGGTGCTTTAAACAAGCATTATGACTAGGTCTTGCTTTGCAGTTACATATTCCAAACTGCTGCAGTAGGAAATGAACTGTCTAGCTTCATCTGTGTAGAAAAGAGCTATTTGTCCAACAAGAGCATTCATATCACACCTACAGTTCTTTAACCCCCTTAATCTCTCAGCTTATTTTTCAGTTATTTATCTTGAGCTATATAATTAAGTGATTACTATGAACATTATATAAAAGGTGTGGAGATTTAGTCTGAATCTGTAGATGAGTGTAAGTTTAAAGGATTCTTTTTTCCCTAGTAATACATTATCTGCTTCTGTAAAGAGTATTAGAAAAATTCTGACAGAGCTGACAGATCTGTACGGAAATGTGAAAATGTAAAACCGATTTTATTTCTGACATTGTTATAAGGTTCTTTTATAGAATTTAAACACTACTACTTGCGTAGTGCTGAAATGTACCACTGACTGGGACTTATGAATGAAAATATTTACGTTTGGTGCAGTTTGATTCAGCTTTAATGGGCATGAATTATTAAAGCCAATCTGCATAAGAGAATGTCTGTGCTTGAGGGGTATGAGGGACGCCCTTCATCCATGTCCTCCAGCTGAGGTAATTACAAAGTAAATATGCATTTGATGAAATTAATTGTTGGAACTGAACTGTTCAGTACTATATGCATTTAGATTTTATACATATATACACACACACACACACACACACACACACTGCCAATTCAGTGCTATATATAGTAATGTGTATATTAATTAAGAATAATTAAGAAAGGGTGTGTTTGTTGTGCAGTTGACATTGTCAAACTGGATATTTAGCGTCCTTCACTGAAGCATTAACGCAAAATGTTAATTTCTTTTTATTGTATTTTTTCTACTAATTACTTGTTACTAAAGTAAGGGTTTATGGGTCACTTGATTAATATCACTAACATTTGGGCTTAGAGGCCTAGGAAAGGAGAGCTGTAATGATCATTCCCTAGGGACAAGGATGTGTTTTTATTTTTTCAGGATGTCAGAACAACTGCCCCACCCCACACTGCCTCCCTCCCCCAAAGAAAACCATCACCGCCACTGTTTTTTTTTTTTTTTTCACTTCCCCCCCCTTCTCGTTGTCTTCTTCTTTTACTTCCTTTCTTTCTCTCTCCTTCATTTTTACCTCTCTTAAAGAATTACTGAAACTGACCCTATTTCAATGGTGGAAAGTCAAACCAATTTGATTTTGAATGAGCCTGAAGGCTTCTGTTAATGAAATGCTGACACAACCTACTACAAACCATTACGTACAGATAAATGACAAAAAGTATATATATATATATATATATATATATATATATATATATATATATATATATATACATCTATATATACATCTATATATATATACATCTTTTTGTCATTTATCTGTATCAACATCAACTTGTATTTTTTTTGTGTAAAATGCTTACATTTAAAAAATAAAAACCAAAACTATATATATATATATATATATATATATATATATATATATATATATAAATTACAAGTTGATGTTGCTTACAGAATATAACTTAATATATTAATTATAAATATATATTTGCATGTATCAGAACAAAATAAAAATTAAAAAACATCAAAATGAAACATCAAAAAAAGTTTTTCTTTTATTTATTTCCAGTCACACATTTTATTTTGACCTTCTTGACTATTTTTTTCCTTTTTTTGTAATGTTGTTGCTCTGTATTCTCCTTCTGTTTTTCTCATTCCTTCTAAAACAAATGGCTTTGGGTCAGAGTTTCCTTCTTCAGTTTTACTCGTGTTAGTCTGTCTTTCACTTTGTCAGTGACAGTTTGTTTATTAAAGCAGTGAGATGGGGGAAATAATGGGATTTAAATAAATAAAGGCATTTTGCTTTAGTGGTTCTACCCTGTGACACTTGGTGAAAAAGAAACAGATAATTGGGCATAGCTTTTATTCACAGAAGCAGAGCTTGTATGTGCACATAAAATATTTATTTGTTATTCAGATCATTGTTGCCCTTTAAGAGTTACTTCCCCTTTAAGAACCAGGCAGCGGTAAAAAGCTTGTTTAGAGTGTGGCCTACTTGACGGGCCCTTTAAGGGTCCACATGGAATTAGATTAATTTAAAAGAGAAAGAGAGAATGAGAAAAAAAATGAGCGCTCATAAGGAGTTCAGCATCATTCCCAAGGTTTATGAGGGCTGACGCCTCCTTTGTGCTCATTATCAGCAGAAAACCTTTGGGAGTAATGTTGACTTTACACTGTCCAAAATAGCAGCTCCAGAAGAGAGTGACGCTTCTTGGCTTTGTGTTCACCTGCACCTCTCGGCCCTCGAGAATCAGAGGAGAGGCTGCAGGTGTGAGCTCAATCTGGATTACGGCTCACGTTTTAAATTTGTCTCGAGAAACGGATGGGCCAAGGAACCTGAGCACTTGTTTGGGCGATTAGCTGTGAATTGCTCTATCTATCCCTTTCATCCCTTTTTTATCCTTTTAGCACTTTTGGCCCACAGAAATATTTCCCCTTTATTCCACACTTTTCCAATATTTCATCCGCAGCATATTTTTAATGTTCCCAAAAGCCTTTTACCTCTTTGTTTCCATTATTCATCCCAAAAGTTCTGTATCTCTGAGGCCGAGGGGTTGCAAAATAATTTTGTGTCCAATGAAATTTATGTGGAGCTAAGTCAGCGCTTTGTGTAGGAGTGTGCTTGTTGGTCTGTATGGTAAGCCTGTGTGTGTGTGTGTGCTGTCATACTGTCACTAAGTCCTAATGCCTCTCCAGAGGGATACCTGGAGAAGCAGCGTACCCAAGCAGACTGCCTTTAGCGGGGCACGACGCTGACATCGGCTTCCCGCTGAGACTAGAGGTGTCACTGCATGTATGTAAACCAGTGACAGATGAGTGCAGAAAACACACACTGCTGAGGGAAACTCTGCTTCTCATCTGCCTTCACTTACAACCAGAGCACTGACAGAGCGAGACAAAACAGTGAAGGACTGGGATTTTCAAACACACACACACACACAAAGCTTCCAGAGTGGCTCTGGTTAAAAGATATTTAGGACCAGTTCTTGCAGTGGAAACCCACCTGTACTTAGAAGCAGTGATTGAGGAATTCAAAACAGTAAAGAACCGTACAGCGAGAGATACACAAACTCACACACACACAAACAAACACACCCCTACACAAACACACACACACACGCATTCATGGTGCCAAGCTTGCAGAATGGCTCTGGTTAAAAGATATTAAGGGTCCAGTATTTGCAGTGAAAGTCCACCTGTACTTAGAAGCAGTGATTGAGGAATTTAAAACAGCAAAGAGCCATACGGCGAGACATACACACACATACACACACACACAACACATTTACATGATACACACAACCAGTAGCTTGCAGCGTGGCCCCGATTAAAAGCCAGTTGTGACTAAATTCTTGCTCACCGGCGTGCAGATTTAGTCTGAGCTCTCTCGTGAGAAAAGGGCCCGGGCGGTAATTGCAAACGAATGAGGATTTGCCGAGTTGGAGCCTCGGGCAGTGTTCCGGGTCAAAGGTCATCGAGGGTCAGTGTTACACTCACGGCAGCCTCACTTCAACCCTCTTTCTCTAGAAATAGAAGCTGCTAAGTCATACCGCTGCCAGCAGCGTGGAATACAACCTTCTCACTGCCCCCAGGCTGTGTGTTTACACGTGTGTGTGTGTGTATATGTGTATGTCTGTGTGTGGCCAGTCAGAATCCTATAAGGAGCAACTTCTGATGCTCAGAGTAGATTCTTTAACGCAGACGTTCTGTCAGCTTTAATGAGATGCAGCAATACTGCTACTGACTACTGACCTGCAGTTTTTGTTGTTTTTTTTTTGTTTGTTTTTTCCAAAAGAAAATATGTGTTTAAAGTCGGCATCCACACACCGATGCAGTGCCGAGATAAACACTCAGTGGTTTCTGCATGTTGTTTCTGAAGCGTTTTGGCTCTTTAACGTTAAACATCGCTGTCTGAGGCTCGACAAAAACAGCTTGAGAACAGAGCTGCTCATTGTCTGTATGAAAGAAAGGTAACATTATGAACACTGTTCAAGGACAACAGAGACCTCCATTAACACAGATTAGAGACAAGCATAATGGCTAAAGCATTTGAGAAATCCTGCAAACAAAAGAGCACATCACAGATCCACAAATCACTTGTCCTACCAGTCTAGTCTTTTTTTTTTTTTTTTTAGTTCTTGATTAGTAATATATTTTGCTTCTAGTCGTTCACCATTTTGACAAATTGTTTAATATTGCTTTTGCAGATTGCCCCCCTGCATGGAGGTAAAGTTTACTGTATTTTTCAGAGCGACTCTAAAGCTCGTGTGAAATGAGCTCATGCGTCTCTGCTGGCCTTAGGCCGTCTTCACCTTTCTATTCGATTTCTGCAGTGAAAAATCGTATTTATATAAGGAGAACCTATACGTAAAAAAGGGGCTTTATTTGTATCTACTTTTCCATTTTCCAAATCATTAATGTGTACTTGTGTTTAAGTAAATCCATGAGTCATCTGCAGGAGTGAGTGTTTTTGTTTTGTTTGTGTTTTTTTTTTTCCACCCATGCTCTAATGGGTTATTTTTAGTGGCTCGCAGTGTAAGAAACCCGATTCTCATTTGAGCAGCGAATGACCCTGGGCTCTGTATATTGATGAGTGGGATTTGTTCCTTAATAGAATTGTATCTAATTAATTAGCTTTTAATTGGGAAGAATACAGAACATGCAAATACACACTCGCACTCACATTCACTCGTTACTTAACTACATAAATAATTGTACATTCATTTTCTCTTAATAGAAGGTGGCCGTTCTTGAAGGCCTTTTCAGGTTTATTTGAGCTGCTGAGCTTTGTGTGTGTGTGTGTGTACTCACTGTTCCACACAAACTCATTATGCTCAGTGGACCAGCAGAATGCCAGCGAACAGGAAGTTAAAACCTGTTCAATAACAACATTTTTTTAAACATTTCATTACATTGTTTAATGACAAACTTTGACTATCTTAGTGTAAATAAATGACTCTGATCACCGGAATATTTAGACAGCAGATGGAGGTTAGGCTAATGTGTGTTCTTTATGGGATAGGCATTAAATTGCATGTCGACTGCTGTGTGCATACTGAGAGGAGGTGAAGGTGAAGGACCTGTTGTATTCCTTCATTTAGTTTAGTTTTCCTTTCTTTTTCTTCGCCTAATCATGACAAATTGACATTGTCCTTTTTTTTTTCTCTCTTTTCCACACATTTCAGCATCGCACTTTCTCCTGTCCTTTCTCAGCTCTTTGCAACCCATACCCCAAGCCCCCAGACCGCCCTACCCCCTCCACCTCGCCCCCCTTCCTGCCTCTAGCTGTCCTTCAGGCCTCACTCCAGCTAACGCTTTCAATTTACTGCCATTAAGACAGCCAGTGAGCCGCCTTACTTCTCCCGTAAACCAGCTTTGCTTTCATCACGCGCTCTGTCCTGGGAAAGACTGTCCGGACACGGAGCCGAGCGAATTCATTTGCGATCTGTTGCAGCAAGGAAAACTGTGCATGATCAGAGTAGTGTGCAAAATGTCAATTCAATATTCATCCACTTAGAAGTGCAGTGGTGCTGTCAGCAAGCGTTTTTTGTGTGTGTGTGTGTGTGTGTGTGTGTGTGGCGGTATTCGCGTAGCCATGAATGGGCACTGACGCTGCCTTTATGGCTCTTAAATAGAGCTGAAAGTGGTGTGCAATGAACGCTATTAATATTTATTAACACTCTGGACCACGAGGTTAAAAGCAGCAGTTTTGTTTGGCTGTATGATTTATTGTGCTGTTGATGGACTACACAGCTGTGATGTTGAAGGTTAGACTCACTGCCGTACCCATCACAGAGATTCATATGTCCATGACCTTATGGAAACATCCCAGTCATTTTCGCATGGGAGAATTCACATTATTTACACATTAGTGCATAGACTTCAATGTGATTCGTTTTATCACACGTATGCTGTAAATCCTATATTCTTACACTCTATTCTTGTAACAAGAAGGGAAATATGTGTATGCATGTGCATCATCTATGTGTGTGTGTGTGTGTGTGTGTGTGTGTTCGTTGGTTGCTGGTGCTTTTGCTCAGCTGAGCATCACACCTGCATTAGCTCTGAATTATACCTTTTTCCCTCTCTTCAAATCGATACAGCGACGACAGACGAACACTGGCTGCGAGGGGTCACTCTTAGAGAGAGAAAAAGAGAGAGTGTGAGTGAGAGAGATGGATCAGCGTGTGCCAGAGACCTGTCGTTCTCACAGGGAGAGAGAGAGAGAGAGAGAGAGAGACAGATGAGTACTTGTGCCCAGAGACCTGTGGCTCTACATCTCCAGAACACACTGATCCGGAGGAAACCCGAGGCGAGACAGAGACAGGAGAAGGTTTTAGGTTTTGCATAAGATATAAAATCAGACCAGTTTAGACGCCAGGATTGAGCTCACATGACAGTTGAGATTAGGGAGGCCAATAATGCCATGTTCGATATACTGCAGTAAGCTTATTCTGACAATAAGCATACATGATTTCTTAAATATGAACAGCAGTAGTTTGAAAACAACCAACCAGGAAAATAATAGTGCTGCTTAAAAAAATGGTACTTTGAGATGATTTTATTAAGATTTAAAATGAAAAACTATTTTTAAAAAATCAGTACAAACATTTTAATTAGAATCTAATCAGCCACTGCCAGTTAGAGTTGGTAATTACTTTATAATCCTGATGATACCTGCAATAAAAGTGTATTGTGCCATAATTTATCACTATATTCATATTATATCATTATTTTGATCAGCCCTAGTGCTTGAGGACAATACAGTATAGTGTTTATGAATGAACATCGTGATCCTGGACTCACCATACTGATACTGCACAAGCCTATAATTTCTGTATGTGAGCTGTACCATGCCTACATGATAGATGCAAATTTCCAAACTGTTTATTTTGCTCTCAGGTCAGTTTAATTAAAGCCTTCTTGAGATACTACTATTACTCTGGCTGAGATCCAACCAGAGTAATAGAAGTAGTAATAATAATAATAATAATAATAATAATAATAGAACATTTCATAAATAATTAAACAGACAATTAAAAAGACAATAAGAATCAATTAGGGGATAATAGGAGCAGTAGCAGCAATAATAATAAATTAAAATATTTAAAAAATGATAAAAACAAATACAAGAGTAAGTGAAAACAAAAGAACAACAAAGATTTTGTAAATGAAAACAGAAGGAATATAAAAAATAGGAATAATAGGAATAAATACAAGTATAAGTAAAAAAAAAAGAAGAAGAAGTAATATAAAATAGAGTTAGTGAAAGGAGAGCAAACTAAAAGTAGAATAAAAATACATGTTTTAAAAGTAAAAAAAAAAGGCTAAAGTAAAATATCAGAATGTATAGAAATTAGTGTGTGTAAAAGACAACCAAGAACAGTAAATAACAGAGAAAAAATAAAATTAGAAAGTAAATAAAAGAATTTGTAAAAAACAAAACAAAAATCAGAACAGTAAAATCAAAAAATGATATAAAATGGAGCTTTTATTTACACAGATAAAGTCATTAAAACCTATAAATTATACGAAAATGGAATTTGGAAAAGGGATCAAAACCAGAAAAACAAATTAAAACATCAAAAATGTCTTCTGCTGCATTTAAAATGATATCTGGTCCAGTGCAGCAGTCCATATTGTCTGTTTGTTTGTTGATAAAAGTGTGTACTTATTAAGCGGAGTAGCTGTAGGCCTGCTGGATGATCCTGGTGATGATAAAGCACTCAGTAGGTTTTACAGGGTGCTGAAACACACTTCACTGCCTCCTGTGTGCTGTATAAAGCTCAGATCTGTATTCTGTGATGTGTGCGGCGTGATCCTCTATTTGAGCCATGCTAGACTGTGCCAGTGGGCGAGCCAATTTCCCATAACACCCCCCTCCGCTCAGGAAAGTTCCCCGTGCAGCAGGGCCACCTCACTCCAGTAACTTTGGCGCAGTACAGTCCAGAGATTTCTATTTCATATTGACCAGAGATTGCTTCAGTTTCCTCATTCCACCTTTTGAGCGGCCCGTGTTCTGAGCCTGACCTTCTCCTGCCACCGCAGTCAATAGTGACCGCCGAGCACCATGGGCTCCAGACGGAGCAATGCTATTTACAGCTGACGACCACATTGTCTTTCGCTTTTGTCTACTGCTCTTAACGCTTAATCGTTCAAACAGAAGCATTATCGGGATTCTTAATTGGAGTTTATTTGTACAGAACTGGAAGAACGAGATCCAGAGCGCTCACTGACATGTTTAGCTTTTCCTTATTTCTTTAATTCTTTGTTTTCTTACATTCAGCCAGGCTTTATCTCCTGACTTGATCTCATGAACACAAAGGCAGCAGCAGACACCCCAGTCACATGTTCTGTTTGTTAATCCACTGCATGTAGCCCTGCATGTTAATGGTAAGGAAACAGGGTGTCATTTTGATATACGATCAGTGGCAGTAATTACATTCTGCAGTTATGTACCTTTTCCTGAAAAAAAAAAAAAAAAAAAAAGCTTTCCCAGGCAGGGAGTTTCAAGAGCTTTGTTCATATATGTGCCAATTTTCTACTATCAACGCCTACCAGTATAGAGTGAAGAGCTTGAGTAGAATCTCGATGTGTGCTACACTGAACATCCTCTTAGATATAAGCCTACTTTTATAATGTAAAATATGTAAATGACCCATTTTATTTGCATATATTGATCTCCCCGTAGTGTCATTTCTCCCACAGCTTTAGTGAAGTGAAACTTATTTGACTAGAAGTTGGCTAACTCATAAATAGACATGTCTTTAAGTTGTGAAGTAGATGGACGAATTTGGTTCCCAGAGGCAGATTGAGCCTCGCTCTGCACTACAAAGGATTTTCAATCAGGAGAGACGTAAAAATCAATATGGAGTACCATGGGGCCAAGGGCCTCCCTTAAGGAAAATGTGTGCCTGAAGTTACTAAGGCTAATAAAATCTGCTTAAGAAAGGCACAAATGTAGCACAAAATCTAGATGTTGAGCAAAGTTTTATTTGTGTTCTGTATGTATTATTTTGTAATGGTTTTATACTGGGAATGGAATGGGGGATTCAGCCACATCATGCACTATATATATATATCCAAACTGAACTGCTGGTCTTACTGCTCTCTCTCTCTCTCTCTCTCTCTCTCTCTCTCTCTCTCTTTTTCTCTCTCTCGATCAGTGACCAGCAGAAGAGCAATGTAAGCAGTGGTTTTAGAGCTTGGCTGTACCAATGAGGCTGTTTAAATTTCGCTCAGATATCCAGTACCCACAGAGCTCTACATTTTTCATAAGCCACAGGACTGGTCAGTTACCACATCTTTCATTTTTTATTAGTCTATACAAACAACAATAATAATATAGTAATCACTTATATAAAAGGCGCCAGGCTGAATATTGCTACTTTAATTACCATGCAGGTTTTTGTTGTATTGTGGTTTCCAGCCCATATGTTTGAAATGAAACTGGGAAATGGCAGCTAGACTATGCTGCAGAATGCAACTATAATATAACTGTTGTAACATCTGTATTGCTGAACCGTGTAGAAATATGTGTGGTGGAAAATAATGCATGCGGTCAGGAATTTTTTATGATAATTGGTGTAGCTAGCAAATTATTAATCTTCATGACTGGTGCTTTTTTTTCAGGGTATCTTTAGGTCTAATTATTGTAATCCAGTCTCTATGTGTGGCTTATATATATAAATATAAATATAAATCTGGTTTCTGTCACATTTTCCTCTGTCACATCTGGCTTATTCATTAGGGATTTAAATCTACATCTGGATTTCTGTAATGCTGCTTTCTGATATTTCTATTATTGAATGCATTATACACATAACCTGGGATTTAATGTTCTCTTTTAGATCTGTTCTTGTGCTATCTGTGTTTCTATATTATCAACTGAAAGTTCTGGTGATCATAGTTAGGAGACTGCAGTGGGTCACATGCTTGTAGCATCTGCTATGGTGCATTATAGCTGCATAGTCTATTTTAGGTAAAACCTTTAAGTGCAGCTTTTGTAATGTTTATTTAAGTAGCAAGCGTTGCAAGGATCAGGGCAGCTGTGCTCTTACTTTACCTGTACTATACCCTCCCCATCCCCATCCCCATCCCCATCCCACCCTGCACCTCCAGGTTAATTCTGATCTGAGGGTTCCTCTCAGCTAAATATAGTCTCCCGTTTTAATTCTCCTTTAGTGTCAGTGAGAAGGATAGGAGACAAAGTGAAAATGTAAATGATTGTTTAGCAGTATGGGAGAGAAGAAGGTGACAGGGCTTTTCACTTGCTGAGTGTGTTTTTGTGCTTGATGAACAGTAAGCAGCAGAGAGCACAATCTAGCAAAGCACTCCAGTGACTCTGACTGCAAAATGCACAGGCTGCTAAGTAGCCAGAGTGTAAGAATTCATTAACCACACACCATATTTTTATCTGTGACATATCTAATTTTTCAAGAGGTGCCTTTTCTCACAGTTGGTCAGAGCTAAATGTTTGACTTGTGTTCAAGTGCACCTTTCATCTAATCAGAAATAGCTCAGCTGCAACCACCCATGTAGAGTGGCAGCTTTGCATTTTATTCTTCTGTAAACAGAAATTTGCACAAACAGCACAGTGGCGCTTGAATGGTTTTATTAATTACATCAACAACATGTTAACAGGAATCGGATTATCCCATGCAGAGTTTATTTTTCCACTTCACAATCACTTTTGTTGTGGTGTGTGTAATGGAGGGTGAGTGTGAAGTAATCACAGGCCTGAATCGGACCACTGAACGAGGTAATGTGCTCATTTGCAATAGACCAGGTCTATTGGTTTGTAATTTAAATGACTGCCTGCTGTCTTTGTATTTGCTGAGAAGAACAGACACACATACCCATCTATGTATATGCATGTGCTTGTATCAAATTTTGTGCGCCTGATATTCTGATGGACAGGATCATATGCTAAAACTGATAAATGTAAATTCTTACCTCTTTTACACCAATCCTTATCCCCTGGGCCATGCCCTGTTTTGGGTCTTGAGCCAAAAGGTAATATTGATTCTCCAGAGCAGACTAGGTGGGTGGTTCTTTAAAGATAATTTGTTTGTGGTGATTCTATGGCTTCAGAGGAATAGTTTGTTTCTCTAGAGCAAGCAGGTTGGTTGGTTGTCACAAGCCACAAGGCAGAGGTGTGCACTGGACCTGGAATCCTTCGGGAACCAAGAACAGCATTTCTCTTTCTCTATACAGGCAAGAGTGGGTGGTCAGATATGAAGTTTGCATGAAAAAGGCCAAACTCATTAAGTAGTGAGCTTATTGGATGTGGTGCGGTGCTCACCTGGCATTGTGTGATATGGTCACTGGATTCATTCATTTATTCATCTTCAGGAGCTAGTTTTTACAGGTTAATTGTAATTTACATTATTTGTGGAAATATAACCAAATACGTTTGTTAGAAAGTATCACTGGCAAGTACAACAGAAAATATAACTGCTGAAGCAGGTGGGGTTGCTCAAGGCTTCTTTGGAAATTGGTGGGATTCATCAGAATTACTTCAGAAGTGAATGGATGAAAAGAAAAACAGTCCCATTTACACCTTTACCAGAAGGTCAGGGTTGTTGGCTAGAGCCAGCACTTAAGGGTATGTGAAGCCAGAAACCTAGGGTTCTTGAGCTCATGAGCCAGGGTGGTTTTCTAGAGATAGAGTGGGGAGTTTGCCAAGTTTGGGTGGTTTCCAGAGCCAACTAAGGTTTGGGTGTTTCTCCAGAGTTCAATTTTCAGGTTGGTTCCAGAGAGTCACTCTGGTTTTAAAGAGCCAGAAGGTTGAAGTAGCATCTTGTGTGGGTTTCCACAGCCAACTGGCTTGGGTGGCTTTCTGAAGTTCACTGATCAGGATGGTTTTGTGGAGCCAGAGAATCTGGGTAGTTCCTCTGGAGCTAGCAGGCTGGTTTCATTCTTTAGCTTCATCCCTTGGTGGATTATTGCTTTGGGACAGAGCCTTTTGGGGCCAAAATAGAGTTTGGTCAACGATGCTTCATGCAGAAAGGTCACAGGTCTTGGGCTCCACTCTTCTGAAGTGTGTAAGTGATCTCTAGAGGCATTATGAGTGCACAAGAGAGAGATGAGGATTGTGTGAGGGGCAGAGAAATATAGAGAGAGAGTAACATCCGCATACCCATACAGTGATAGCTAAGCAGTTAATGTTCCCCAACCCTAGACCTAAACCTTAGCTAAACCCTGACCCTAGCTCAACCATAGCCCCAATGCTACCGTAACACTAGAGCTGAAGGTTTTGAGAGTTGATCTCAGGACCGCCAACAAGTAAATGCTGGGATCTTGAGCAAGATCCACGTCTGATCATCTGAATGTGTGGGCTGTAACTCCTTCATAACCCGCCTTGGATAAAAATCTACAAAATGCAGAAACGTAAATATGTCCCGACACCTACACTTTCAGTTCAGTGTCGGCTCATCCCTTTCAACCATCAATCTTACTTTAAGAGGATTCAATTCAGAAGCACCTGTTCTCTTAGTGACAGATAAATGTCTAATGTGGCATTAGATTTTTTTTAGATTGTGACATTTCCTAGCTGAAATTCTTTACACACACTGACGTAGACTTGTCCACACTGGTTCATTCTTATTAATAAAAAGTCTCATCACAATGCTTTATGTTTGTTTGTGAGAAAGACAGAATAATTTCTCTCTAATCCCTCTGTAGTAGTAAAGCAGGCCTTTCCAGTGATTGTGGATGTGCTTAGCTTGCTTTAGAGCTCTCCACTGGCTCGCCAGTCTTTTGGCCTCTGGTGTCATGCCTTAATGAGCATCATTTGGACAGAACAATGGCGCTGCACATATGCCCGAGACCCCGTGAATTATTGCTTTGCATAAGAAAATGCCAAATGTGAAACACTTGTCTCTTTCGCCTGTCGAGTGTTAGGCAGACAGAACGCCATCATGGGCTATTAGGCAGTGCAGGCAGCACTGTCAACACCAGCGCCTCATCCGCTCTGAAATCATCTATGATTATGTGGAAAGGTTGGAACGTTTAAATTTGCATTTGAATGATGACATGCAAGTACATTAACAATGCTATGATGAATTTAGTGTGATGTGTGTTATTATATCTGTTTGCTAAAAACCAGGCTGTGGATTTTTTTTACAGAAATGTTGTGGTGTTTTATAGGAGGATGGGGACTAGCTTGTCTTTATGGCTTCAGATGTGACTAGTCCCCACCCAGTGCACTTTACAGCACCGGTTCTCAAAGAAGGGTGTTGGTAAAGCATAGCCAGAGGGTCTGTTTTTTTTTGTTGTTTTTTTTTTTCCGGGGGTTTTTTAACAGCCAAAAGGACAACCCAGCATTATCATAGCTAAGTAATTTCTTATTAGCAATATAGTTCTCAGCCTATTTGACTGGTCACTTGAATATAATAGTTTTAACCCAAACCTCAAAAACAAGCAAGCCTATAAATAATATCACCTTGGATCTAACATGTTTTGTCAGAGAAAAGTTCAGAATTAAAATGCATGCCATTTATAATGGCTCCAATTAAGAGTCAAAAAACTAAAATTGCACACATTTAAATAATGAGCCTAATATTTGAGCGGTTGGATTATGTTTATAAACTAAATCTGTACTGAGGGGCTCTGTGAATTAATTTGACAGTTAAAAGGGTCCCTGGCTCCAAAAAAGTTTGAGATCCCGTGTTCTAGAGGACAGAAAAATATTCATATTTTATTTTTATTTACAGCAAACGTGAAGTGTGCCAGGCTTGGCACCATCCTATGCACATCACAGGGTTGTTGAATTTGTAGGAAATGTGTGAACTACTATGATCATATCTGCTGAAAAGTTGTGATTTTGGATATTTAAAGCTTGTTCACAATTATTTTTTTATTACACTTAAGAGGTGTTTCGAAATATTTTGAGGACAGGCATCAAAGTTCAAAATTTTAGATTTCTTAGTTTAGACTAGAGAATTATGCAGAAATGTGTATATTTGCCATATCAGTCTGGCAAAAGTGTATTCTGGTGCTCTAGATTTATCTATTTAACAATGATAATATTTAGTTAGAATAGTTTTTTTGTGAGGTTTTGGCAGTACTGTATCCGCATGTGGTCATGCCAGTATAGCTTCGGGAATTCTATCTGTAGATATGCTTCTCATCAGTTAGACAAATGTTTCCATTGACCTGCAAAATGTATCAGTGGAAACATGATTTGATTTAAACGCACAGCACTAATACAGACACAAATCCAAAATAAATTACACAGTACAACAACAATAAACTTTGCAGTTATGAGAACCTGATTTACATCGATCTTGCTCTAGAGCATGTGTTCCATAATAAAAAATAAAAAAAAAAGCCAGGTGCCTATTATATATGTACATGTTTATTTTTGTGTGCATGCATAGTAGAGGGGATGTATCATAGCTGGATTCAATTGAGTGTAAACATTTAAATCTGGCTCAGAAAAGGCTGCAGAGGCCCTCGTGACACCTCGAGATACATTATTCAACACATTGACTGCAGGGAGAGTTTGAGTCCCAGCCAGCTCACTTTCATATGCACCAGCGGAACACAAGCTGCCTGCTCTGATCTGCCGGAAAACTCGAGCCAGCGCTGGACGCTCGCTAGCCAAAACGAGTTCAGCTTCATGCAAGTCTTACCAATAGATCACTTTCACACTCTCGCGCCACTCACGGACAGGAAAGCTCGCAAGTGTGTATTCGCCAACAGCGAGGCCTTAACACGGCATCTCGAAGATTCAGCCGAGTGTTATATTACTGTTGCTTTTCAAGAACAACATCTATTGCTATTTTGTGCCTTTAGACCTCTCAGAACTGCTGTACGTATTTTGAAATTTGGTAACGATGTTGGAAGACCTAAATCAATAACTATATGTGGTTTACATTTTATTCATTTAGGTCACTGCGTTAGTAAACATCTACGCTGTGTGAAGGTGTTTTGTTTTAACTATATATACTTGTATGCTAGATTTGCATCTAAAATAACAGATTTTTGAAACTTTTTGTTTTGTTGATCGATGTAAGGTTTAGTGTCCGTTATGTCTGTGTATAGCAGTCAATAGATCAAATTATTTCATATTTGGGGAAAGGTATTGAGGCTTAGCTCAAAATAAGCTACTGAACAGCTACTGAAACTCAAATAGTTTTATTAATTTTTTTTCTTGTTAATTGCAGGAAGATTAAGAAATGATTACACAGGTCTGATGCAGAAATTAAAGGTGAAGTCTTTGGTGGTGCCTACACATTTTCTTTACTTTAATTTGTGTAATAATGCACACATTTGCACTGTTTATTTAATTTAATTTTTAATTTAATTTAAAAATTTTAGATTGCCATATTAAGTGAAGCTCAGTAGATTAAAAAAATATATTGTTGATATTCAAGGTTTCACTAATGGTATTGGAAAAGAAAGTGGTATTGTGGCACGACTATTTCTTTGTCACAGTAATGTATTAAAGTAAGTCAGTTTAGCCAAAGCGATTTTTTCTTTCTTTCTATATGACTAGAGAAGTCGTGCACAAAGAACATCTTGTTAAACATTTTAATTGGTTATTATCATTCTTTATCAGGAAGACCTTTATTTCTAGTTCTTTGCCATTTAAATGTTTTAGCAGGAGCCGATCAACATGGAAAAGGTGTAGATTTGCCTTTGTCTGCCTCCTCTGCCTCCTTCCCTTTTACAGAAGACCAAATAAAGATATTCTTCATTCACAGTGCCTCTGACCATTCTCTGTCCTTGGAAGAGACTCTTCACTTCAGCATATCTGATTCCTCTATTGAAATTAAATTACCAAGGCTTGGACATTTAGGTTTTTTTTTTTTGTTGTTTTTTTTTTAAACATTGAATTTGTTCACTAAATTCAAAGCATTGACAAAGGTTGAAAGGAACTTTGTGTCCATATTCAATAGGTAATTTTTCTGTAGTTTTCAGTAGACTTTGTTATGAACAAGGTCAAGTGCTCCTCACAGCACAGTTCCTCCCACAGTACCTTGGTTATCTACAAAAGAAACATTTTCATGAGTGTGTTTGTAGTGCTAATGTTCTGACTTGTTGATCCAAGATCCGTCCCTATACCACTATATTTGCCGTGAAGCAGCCTCATGCATTATTACTTTATTCATTTATTCAATCACTTTATTTTCCATGAAAGTGAATATGAATTTGAGAACCATTCTCTCTCTCTCTCTCTCTCTCTCTCTCTCTCTGTATAACATCAATAAAAACATTTTTTATCTTCGAGGTAAAAATGACAGACCGATAAGTGCTTACAGGCATCTACTCTTTCACTTTGGAAGACTTGGGCCTGCTTAGAAATTACACACATGCTGTATTTGATAGGCCACTTGACCGTCTGCAATTTATCTAAGCTGAGGCTCATATTTTGACAGCTGTGTTAGTGGCTTTTTAACCAAAGTAAAGGATTCTGTATTTTTACCAAACATTCACCTGTGCTTTAGGCAGGTTTGAGTGATTTGTGCTTTACACATAGAATGACAATTAGTAGTATTAGAACACAAACATTATGAGGTGTTAGAAATTCTTGTTATCTGTTCATAGTGGCCATGTTTTAATAATGAGTGATCTGAACTGCATGCATACATTTTCAGTTTATTTATATAGACATTGTTGCAGAAATCTACAGAAAATCTGGATTTGGTTCTGGATCAGGAAGAAAGGAAACAGCATGCTTAATTTTAACTCTGTTTTGGATATATTTTGAAACTATTCATTAATTATTAGATTTTCAATTTCCCAGCAAATACATATGCTCTCTGTATTTATTGTATTTGTACAACTTGATCCACTTTTTCAGTCTTTTCAGTGACTTGAGTCATTTGAGTCTGTTCACTTAAACGATTCATTCAGTTTTGTTCACCAGGTTGTTCAGTTTGCACAGTGTGCCCAAAAAGTGAAGCCTGATCATGCAGCCATATAATACAACACTCAGTCCCTTCAGGAGTTCATGGTTTTGTGTTTGCAGAAATGAATGCAAAATCAAGCAAACTCTGTGTTATTTGGAAAAGCTTGTAATTCTTTTAAAATTACTGCAGATTTTGCAGTTTGGGGCCAAGATGCATGTGATGTCATCACAACACACATTCAGCCAAAGCTCTCTTCGATTCATGAGCGTCAAACATGAGTGCAGCTATTACAGAAAGTAGTGAAGTGTCTTCACTGCTAGAATTGTAAAAGAAAAATCTTGTGCTTGCAAAATGTAGTTTTCTGAATAAACACAAACAAAATCATAGAAATCTCTGCAAGTTGCATTGCAAATTTTGAAAATCAGCTGCAGCAAAATTGGGCATATGGCCACAACAATCACATAAAAAATATCAGTGTAATCCTGGAGGGATTTAAGATGAATGTAAAATAGTGTAAAACTGTGCGAAATATCTATTTACCATATATATCAGTGACTTTTCTCCTCAGCCTAACATAGACTAACACTGCACACACTGAAAGTCTGGAAAACCTCAGTGAAAATCACTGAACTCTGCTCAGGGAGGAGAAAATCTCAGCCATTTACTGATTTAAACAGTTAAATACACTGAACGAGCGAGGAGAGAATCTCCGTCATGACGGAAAAGATTCAGTGACTCAGGGTGTATGGATTATGTTTGAAATGCAAATACGACCTACAGACAGATAAAACATAGAAATGTTAAAAAGCAATAACCCTAAAGAAGTCACTGAGCTGCTGAATGTGAGAGGAGCAAATCTTGGTTGTGACTTGAGAATTTTGCAGATCCAAACACTGATCTGCTGAAGGAGGGAGCAGTAAATCTATCCTTGATTGAAAGGATTCACTGACTCGAGGGGTGAGGATCAGGAACGGCACACATGCAATTGCAAGTATGTCTTACACGATTCGTGGACGCTTAAAAACCTCTGACAGATCACAAAATATCTGATATAAAATACCGATTTGTTTTTAAATCGTCAATGAACGAAACATGCCTAGCAATAAGGGTGTTTGTGTGGGGGTTTTTTTTTTTTTTTGGAAGTGAAGAGACACCCAGGATAAACAAGAGGGAGAGAAGGAACAAGGGTGAGAAGGGGGAGAGAAAACGCCTCTCTGTTACCTCACTTCTGCTAATGACCTTTAAAGATCCATTTTGGATTACGTAGGAAAGTCGTTGTGCTAAGCATGTGATGGACCCTTCACCAAACGAGGGCCTTGAAAATTATTATTGCAAGCAATATAAGATAATGGATGGCCATTATTCTCCCTGCTGTCATGTTCACGTATATTGTCCACTCTTGAAATATGATGTATCCACCGTACTTACCAACCACTTAATATCAGAAAGCGAATCTTGTGCAATGATTTATAAAAACGCTGCAATGTGTGTTGTGGTGCGGTTATAGGAGAAATAATTAGCTCATTGGCTTTGGACTGATGGATGAGAAGATAGAGTGCATTATATTATGTATAGGACATGAAAAAAACAGATTTAGATTTTAATGGACTGCTGAAATCCTTCACAGTCTGATTTGGTAACTATCAAAAGAATATAAGAAACATCTGCTGGGGAACCGGGATTTTTTTTTCCTCATTAACAAAATAATAACTAAAGCTACTTTGTTTTCCACAATGCAGAGGATTTTGTTTTTGAGTCTTTTCACAAATAAAACATTTAATTATATATTAATTGGTTAAAAGACGGCTCGATAGACACAATCTGTTTTAGATTATATTGGTGAAAAAGCAGATGTGGAGGAGATGAGAAGAGGAGGGGAAGTGAAAGAGAAGAGGAAGGGCGGGCCAGGAGAACACAAGGAGAGGAGAGGAGAGCATCGTATCAGTGCCGCTTTGAGAGGCGTAATAAGTGTTTAGCAGATTGAACTGATTACAGCTCTGTCACAGCTGGCCTTCCCTCACAGCGCAGTCATGAATATTACGCTGAGTTAGAAAGAGTGGCTTCGTCTTCCGGAAACTGGCTGCTTGACTGACATGCCAGCTATATTAAAGATAAGTGCCCTGTATAAATTCACCTCCCATCACTGGTGGCTTTTGGCCTCCTGTTTCTCTCTCCTAGCCAAATGTCTCCTGGCCCAGTGTGTGCTCGTCTTTAGATAGCGACTGTTGGTTATAAAAGTGACGTGCTGTCACAGCCGCTGTGAAATGGAAGCTTGCATATGGGGAGTTAAGTTGTAGCGTGCTGACGGTGCTGCTGAGACAAAAGCAGATGGCACATTAGAAGTAAATCACCTTATTAACCTTCTCCCGTTTCTCTCTTCGCGTACACCAGCGCGTGGACGTGTCTAACTGACAGCTTGAACTGACTGAGCTATGAGCAAGTCGGTGTTTAAAACTGAGCCTACAACATGTTGTTAAGCCTGTTAAAGTCTGAAAATGAAGCATGATGGAGAAAGCAATATTTAAATATCACCTTTTTTTTTTGAAAGGTAATCCATACCCTTAATCATAACATTACATCGATAAGAGCTTTAGATATTCTCTCAACATTTTATCTCATTCTGATCTGTAGAACAGACGCAGGTGTTGTATTCGGAAAACACTCAGCAGAAACAAGCGTCATGGGCTTCAGACAAACGCAACGATACCGTGGAGATGACTGTCCTCTCCAGTCCTGCTGAACATGAATAATACAGTAGACCTCATCTGAGCACAGTATACGCTATGTGAAAGGAGAGGCATTTATAGCTGAAATATCATATTTAAAATAATCATAATAATAAAATTCACTATGTGGAGTTCACTGGCATATACTTTTTTGTGTTTCATTTAATCAGTGCAGTGGTAATCATATTAGGAGTACTGAAAATGATAAAACACGTTCTCATGCTTTTGGTTGTGTTGTACTAAATGATATCAGTATGAGAGAGTTTTAGGCTTATAATATTGTATTGATTTATAAAGCCACAGTAAAATATCCTCGATCGATGATTGTCAGAGGGAATCAAAAGTCAGTGCCGAGCCTTGTGTCTGAGTATAGTTTTATATACAGTATATGACTAGAGCAGACTGAGAAATAAAATCACAGTAGCATCAGGAGTTGTTTGATGAATGTATTTTATTAATTATTTGTTATTAGATGCATCGCTTTGCTGATGGACTTCACAAAAACATATACATACCAAAGCATTACATTTTCTCTTAAAGTTTCTCCACGTTTGTCCCTCTTTGACAGAATCCGAGTAAAATTTTAAAGCTAATAAAAAAAAATAATTTTGAAGGTAACGTAACGTAAAGGTTCTGTGTAGAACGTCTTTAAAAAGCTAGAACCGTTTGCAGTGCTTAATGTTAATCTAGCTGGCGGTGTGTGTTTTATGCTAATTACAGTAGTGGAGTGCAGACAGCTGGACGACGCCACTTAACCGCTGTACAGAATAACTAGAGTAAAGCTGAAACAGTCAAACTCCAAATTACTGCCATTGACCAATTTACTACATAATCATTGCAATCAGATGCGTTCAAGTAGGTGAGCTCTCTGTACAAAGCAAGCTGGTGCAGATTTTGGAGTGCAGCAGTGTTTGTTCCACTTGACAGGGAATGTACACAGTCTGTGACAACCTGCTGCAGGAAACCAATCAGCAGTTGCAATTACATGCGTCTGTATGGTATAGGAGACAGCATGAAGGCACGGTGGGAAGCATTCCCACCTCACAACTCACACATCTGATCTTACTGTCTGTCTGGAGTTGTGTATGTTCTTGCTGTGTCCGCATTGGTTTTCTCCAAGTTCTCCGGTTTCCTCCCATCGCCCCATAAACATGTTGGTAGGCAGATTGGTAACTCTAAATTGCCCCAGTTTTGAATGAGTGTATGACTATGTGTGTGTGCATGGCCTGTGATGGTCTGGCATCAACATCAAGGGTGAATTCTCACCTCGTGCCCAGTGTTTCTGGGATTGGCTCCAGATCCACAGCCACCCTGACTGAGATGAAAATGAATGAATGAATTGTTGTTAAGAAGCTAATTTACTTGTAGTTGAACAGATGTTAGCGATTTTTTACTTTAGTAGTGATGCTCTAGCATTTAGTAGTGAGTTTGCTAGTGGCTAGTCTTTGTATTAATGGAATCAGATCCTGGTGTGTTTTCCTCTTTAGTGCAGTTCATTTAGGCAACGCAAAAAATACCGCAAACACATTCAGGTCTAGATCAAAACGGCCAGTCTGAGTCCATCTGAACGAGGTGGAATTGGTTCAGTGCCAGTCATATTCTAGGACAGTTCTGTTGAAGTGAGAAAGCGATTCAATCTTGAATCGACTCAACTGCAGGAAGCGTAAATACGCTGAGTATTTTGGGTTGTGGGCAGAATTTTTCTCTAGATGCGAGCTGCTAATTTGAGTTGCGAGACACAAACTGACAGAGCAGTAGAGCTGCAGAAATGTGTTCTGGATATGTGGTCCAATGAACAAAAAGGGAAAATAAACATTAGTATGCAGTACAAAAAAACATTTTAAAAACTAGTTAATTTAATTGTTATATAATAATTTCATAGCCACGTATGCCATAAGAGGGGATTATTTTTGTGATTTCTACGTTCAAAGACTGGCAAAAGTTTTTTTTTACCTTTTTCCATTTCTGCATTTCTGGCCGATGAATGAAATGGATTCATGAGTTTGTTCAGCCAGGACATCGCTCAGACAGTATTTTTTTTTCTCCTTTCCATTCATTTAATTATGTGCAGTGTGAAACTAAATCTAGCCAAACAGCTAACAGGTTTAAAACTGCCGTGAAACTAACACTGAGAACTTTTGCTGCTTGCACTTCTTATTAATAAATTAAGTCCCTCCTGTTTCATGTCAACCTCCAAATGTCAACATCACCTAAAACACCCCCATCGAGAGTGTTTATGGATCTTTAGATTATCATAATTCCCCTCTCACAGAGTAGCTCAAGATCACAATTACCTAAGTCACTAAATGATGTGGACTTCATTCTGTGACACATATTTAAGGCTAATTAGTAGATTAATTGTGTTTAGAAAGCTTAATTGAATTACTCTATTCTGAAGCACCCTGGAGGTAAGATGATGCAGGTATGTTGCCTTTTATTTCCACTCACTCTTTGGTGCATGGTTATGGTTTAAATCTGTACCTATCAATCATCTCCAGGATCTGTTGTGAAACAGGGAAAAGGACATTGACTGAAATTCCTGGCTATATTAGGAGCGTAATAGTGACCTCTGGTCTCCTGTACCCATCTGAATGAGCGGTACATGGGTTTCTAAATTGACTTTAAGTGGTTTTAAACTGATATGTAAGATGAATGGGCTTCGGTTGCTATAACGAATGCCAGCAGAGATTGAATTACAACTGTATCTCACTCACTCTGCTTAAAAAGAACAGAGGGGGAGAGAGAGAGAGAGAGAGAAATGCATCTCGACAGTGCATTAGAAGAATATGAGGTTGTTTTTATTTATGAATGTAATTAATGTCTGTCCACAGTATTTGCACGCTTGTCATGCTGTGTGTGTTGTGTGCACATTATGAAAGGAAGAGGCTCTCATAATTATGTTTACATGCACAGATAAAAATCCCTGGGCCGTAATGATCAGTAATTATAAATATTTTTCTGAGTTTCTCCGGTTGCAGCCGTGTTCATTGTGTGCTATGGAAGGCAGGTTGTGTAGCTTAATTATGACATTGTACATGACTAAATGTAAGCGTCTGCATGAGCCCAGCCAAACACTTCCACTGGCATAATCATGCTCAGACCTGACTCTAAAGAGCTCATTACAGTTAGCTTTCTAAAGAGCGTTTTATCAAACACAGTTACCTAATAAGCATCTTTGGTGGTGCAAATTGGCCAAAATGGTAATGAGTCTGATTAGGCCACACTTCAATTATGACAGCTTGCTCCTAAAGAAGTCCCATCCCCCAAGCACAGCAGCACCCCAAAAAGAGAGAGAGAGAGAGCTTGGGAATTCTGCTCAAAGCCATTGCGTGTTCATACACCCTCACTCACACACATATACACACACACAGCACAAAAAAAGGAAAGGAAAACCACTCCACCACCTCTGTGCTTCCTTTCAGCTGTGCAGTAATGAATAGAGAATTGTGCAAGCGGCAGTCCAATTTACGCACTGGGAAATTGGACGGACAGAGTGCGGGCGCACCGCTGTTTGCTTAAAATCGGCCAAGGCTAGCCAGATTAATAGCTCCCAAAAAGGTCAGCTTCTCTGTTCCATTGGCCATGATCACAGTGTCTGAAATTAAACAGTGTGCTGTAACAGAGCTTCCTCTCCGGGGGTTTACTGTTGATCACTCTTGCTAATAACACACCTATTAGACGCCTGCACGGACCGCACATAATTATCATCAGGCTTGAAGAAGACAGCGCAGCTCGTAAAGGCTGATGCAAGATGTGAATCTTTAATCATGTGGATATACAATTAATGTGTGTACCACATGTCTCCTCTTTTCTCCTCTCTGTATTAATGTTGGTTTTAGCTTGTAATAATTTACACACAAGATGATTTCCTTCCTATTATGTAATTAGCACATTTTAGTGTGTTTCCTGTATATTGCTCACCTGTTATTAGCCATAATGAGCAAGGACACAGCTTTAGTGTCAAAGCTGCCTTAATAAGGCCATATCCATTGCCCACACAATTCCGCCAGCTTCTGGTCTGGCGTTTTAGCCGAGGGACTTCTGACGGCGTGTGTAATCTAAGATTTGTCAGGCGTACTGTAAAGGTAGCCTCACAGACGCTGGTAAATTAAACAAAGGGCTTTTGTCGAGAGCCAGCAAGTGGAATTCGAGCAGAGGTCCTCAGACATCCTCTAATGAAACAAGCACTAATTACGCCAGTTGCATATTTGAGAGCAAGCAAGTGAGCAAGTCATTGCTTGTTGCATCTAATTTAAAGGGTTTTTTTTTTTTTGTCAGTATCTTGAGATGGAGTCCTAATGAACTGTTGCAGTGATCTGCCTGTATGTGATGCAAACATGTTGAAATACCAAGAAGCTGTTGTATTGAAGACTTTTGGATGAATTGTATTTCTTACATTCCTTTCACATTGCATCTGGGATCTGACAGAATGTTCAAATGAAAATATTACGAATATTACATGACTAACAAGAATCGTGCAGCGATTCCTATAGATCACGCTGTTTAATTAGTTGTAAACCTGGCCACATGATCTCTCTCTATATGTTCTACCCCGAAACAGTGGCAAGGTATGACATATGGAAGTAGTACAAGTGACATTTTTGTATTTCCCGCAGAGATAGGTTTGTCTATGTGCTTGTGTTATTTATTGTTGTGTCACCGTGCTCGCAGGCAGGCTGGAGAAGCATGAAGAGCACGGAGGAGCTGCAGTCTAAAACTAAACTGGAGATGATTCATCTTCTGCAGTCCCTTCGCTCTCATGCTCCCTCTCACTCTGTCTCTCTCTCTCTCCCCATCTCTCTCTACCCTTCTGTCCCTGTTTTTTTTTTTTTTTTTCTGACTCCACTTCTCTCCATATTTCTGTCATTTTTACTGGACTTAAATTCCTTTTGATATTTTCTCCATTATTGTCTCATTTGGTTGTCTGCCACAAATCACCCAATCATAATGCACTGTGCAATATTTTTATGACCGTTCCAAGCAGCACATTATTTTTACAGCTTTCTCACTGTGTGTGTTAGAATGACAGGAATGTGTGTATAAATATTGTCACTTAAAGGACATTTAGTACAGTGTATGTTTTCAGACCCTGTTATCCATGTAACTAAATCTCTTTGATGTCTCACTTTAGAGACTTAAATGCTTTAAATGTTTTCAGGAAGACATCCCTGCCTTTTGACAGTAAGAGCCTTGTAATTTGTTAGACTTGTTAAATAGCTACAGCTGAATTTGCTCTTTTGTTAGTGTGTAGCGCGCTTTATAAAAAGTCATTAGAACGGGAAGCTAGAGTATTGTTCGAAATCCCTGTGTGCATTTTAGCCTTTCATAATATCTCTCTGTTCTAGTGCTAGTTATCATCCATATCCTATATATATATATATATATATATATATATATATATACACTCTTGTAGTGGTATAGTGGCAGCATAATGCATCAAGGTATGCAGATACAGGTCAAGAGATTCAGTTACTGTTCACATTACACATCAGAATGGGGAAAATGTCAGTCAGGGACTTTGACCATGGCATGGTTGTTGGTGCCAGATGGCTGGTTTAAGTATTTCAGAAACTGATGATGTTTTGGAATTTTCATGCTCGACAGTCTCTTGAGTTTACACAGAATGTGCTAAAAACAAAAAGCATCCAGTGAGTGGCAGTCGTGCAGGTTCGGATGAAAGGTCAGGGGAGAATGGTCAGAATGGTTTGAGCTGTCAGGAACACTTTACAACTATAGTGAGCAGAAAAGCGTCTTAGTATGCTCAGCACATTGAATTTATTCGGATGGTTTGCAACAGCAGAACAACATTAACAGACCTGTATCTGAGTGACTTTATACATTGTACTGCTGCAACGTGATTGGCTGATCGGATAATGGCAAGTGTACAGGTGTTCCTATTAAAGTGACCTGCCTATATGGCAATGTTGATACTTTGACAGGACCAAGTAACAAATTCCCAAGGTAATCTTTAACAGAGTGTAGAACACGCCAAACAGTTTATAGTCCACATGAAGAAATGAAGCTCATCCTCAAATCGAGGAAAATATACGTTCTCCACTCACTGCATATTATATTTGAGATGAATCTCATGCATCTCAGATGGATTGCTGTGGGAATACCACATGTCCCATAGCAGTAAGCAGGCATTAAGCATAGCTTAGTGGCTAATGCAGTGGCTTAGGAACACACATTAAAATACTACAATATAATCGCACATCAAAAGCAGTCATCAGCAAACTGTGTAACGTTGCTGTAATTTTCTCATAATCTGAAGGGTGTGATTAATTGGACTAAGAGTATTGAATCCTGTGACTGTTTTGGAGTGGAGGTTTAACTGCTGATGTTAATAATAGGTTTCCTGGCATGGCTGCCATTTTGATGCTAGTTTATAGTCTTAAGCTCTTCTTAGCCATTAGCTAACAGGTCTGATGGGCCACCACAGAACAGATCCTTTTGACGGAATCCTGGTAAATTAACACAATTAGTGTGCCATCACCCCGCTAATTAGGGCGTATTTGTGTGTGTTTGTGTGTGTGGGTGTGTGCTGTTTGGGCAGGTTGCTGATAAGGTGGTGGTTGAGGACACCACTTATCTCAATGCTGATGTAGAAAAATCTATGCTGTGTCCTGGCACCGACACACCAGTTCTGGATTCAACACTGTAATTTAGCAGCAGGGTTTTTTTCTGTGTAATTTAATTGAAGTTATCCAGTGGCATTACTTGGTGATTCTGTATCTGTCCATTATAGCAATACTTAAGAAGGCACTATTGTGTGTTATACTGGGAGTATAATGTTTGCTAAATGTGGTTGTTTAAGTCATGTATGTTGCACAGTATTTAAGATGTACACAGGGCTTTGAAGTTAAGTTTGTCTCTTTAATGGATGTGTGTGTGTGTGTTTGGTACCATTGTGAGCTCAGTCTGTTAGGCTACAGCAATGCACCTGTGGGATAACAGCACAGACTTCCACTCTCATCAGTAGTCTGCATTGTGTGTGTGTGTGTGTGTGAGATTGTATGTGAACCACCAGTGACATCCCATTGGTTTTTTGAGTAAATGCCTCTCTGATAATCCCATGCTGAGTCTAAGATGACAGCATATGTAACTACTTGTGTTTGCAGATGGAGTGTGGGATTAAACTTGATGGTGGCTTTTGAGCCCTGGAGGCAATAAAAGAGAGAAGCTGGAAAGAGTAGAGAGTGAGGCAGTGAAAAATGGGGAGGGAGAGAGAGAGAGAGAGAGAGAGAGAGCAAGCCAGAGACAGAGAGAAACAAAAGACAAGAGAGGCATGTTTTTTCCCCTTTTCCAGCCAGCAGTGCTCTAGGAGGCAGCAGGCAGACAGAGAGCTGTTGTAATTCATGCCATGCTGTGGGGTTTGTGTGATGAAAGCAGCGGAGCGCTGCCTGGGAGATTGCTTTGCTGCACTCCTCCAAGCAGATTTGAAACTGTCTGGGACTGCTTTAGATGAGAGTTGGATTATAGAGTGACCTGCGATGTCTGTGTCACCCCGGTCTGTGCAAGGTGCATTATACTGTGCTAACCAGGTGCTGGTGCCCAAATCCGCACTGCTCCTACGATACTAACTGTCAGCAGGGCCTGTGATATGTAGCCCGCACTCCAGGTGAGGTGCAGAGTAGGAAATGGAAAGTAATATTTTGTGTTGCTCTTGCTGTTTTTTTTTTTTCTGTTTAAAGGCAATCATGTATTGGATCATTGATTCTGCAGAGTTTCACAAAACTGACGCCTTTGCTGATCCTGTTCTCTATGTACCTTATTTATCATGTTTCTGACATTGGTGTTGTTTTGTTTTTGTTTTTTGGGGTATTTAGGCTTAAAGATGCAGTGGACCCCAGAGCATGCGCAGTGGGCAGAGCAGCATTTCGACATCTCCTCAACAACCCGCTCCCCAGCCCACAAAGCTGAGGCATATCGTGGACACCTGCAGAGGACCTACCAGTATGCGTGGGCCAACGATGACATCTCCGCCCTCACCGCCTCCAACCTCCTGAAGAAATATGCTGAAAAGTACTCTGGGATCCTGGAGGGTCCCAGTGAGAGGGCACTCCTGTGCTCATATTCAGAGAGTGCCCCAGGACTCCTTAATGGACGCAAGTCCGAAAGCGACGTTTGGCAAGAGGGCATCTACCCCATGAACTGCACCGCAGATGTGATATCTGCAAGCAAGGCTGTAGTGCCAGCTGCTTTACCGTCAGCGGACAGTGCAGCCAACATTGGCAGCTCATCAGGGGTGGCAAGCAGCCTGAGTGAACCCAGCTACTCCAGTAGCAGTTGTGGGAGCCACACGCCTGCTGCCCTGCACTCGGGGATCCCTTCTCAGGAGTTTGCGAGTGGCTACAATGGCACTTACCTGCATTCCACCTATAGTGGTGGGCAAAGCACCCCAGCCTTGCCCTCCCCACATCCCTCACCTTTGCACAGCAGTGGGCTTCTTCAGCCGCCTCCACCCCCTCCTCCCCCTCCTCCAACACTGGTGCCTAGCTATAATGCAGGTTCACCTAACCTCTCCAGTTACAACTACCCTCCTACAGCATATCCCCCCCAGGCTTCTGTTGCTCCAGGCTACAGCCCTGGAGGAGCCCCTGCTCCATCAGCCTACTTGCCCTCAGGCATTGCAGCTCCCACTCCACTACCCCCCTCTACCATTCCTGGCTATTCCTACCAGTCCCACAACCATGCACCTATTGCACCAACACCTTTGAATGGCAGCTCAGCCAACTCACTGAAAAGAAAAGCTTTCTACATGACAGGACAAGGAGACATGGACTCCAGTTATGGAAATTTCAGTTACAACCAACAGCGCTCAACTCAAAGTCCTATGTACAGAATGCCAGAGAGCAACCTTGCTGACTCAAGCAGAGGGAATGGATTTGACAGAAATGCTGACACCACGTCTTTGCCATTTAAGCCTACAAAGCAGCCAATGTCCTCAGATCAACAGCGTAAATTCAGCAGTCAGTCTGGCAGAGCTATCACCCCGCCATCCTACGGTGCATCCAAAGGTTCCATGGGGTCAGTGCGATCAGGCGAGTCTTTTGGGAAGTTCAGTTCACCGGTTTTGAATGAGCACAATGAGGAGCACAGGCAGCACTTGCCACATTCCATTGGCACAGTTCCCTCAAGTGGCCACCCGGCTGAAGAGCAGCTGAAAAATAGTGACTCCAGCCTGGTGGAGATGGTCACCACTGAGGTCCTCCAGCAGATGCCCCCTGTTGACTGGAGTGACATTGTAGGGCTGGAGCTGGTCAAGGCCACAATTAAAGAGGAGGTTTTGTGGCCCATCCTGAGGCCAGACATGTTCAGTGGCCTGGCACCGTTACCACGCAGCATCCTTTTCTTTGGACCTCAGGGCACTGGGCGGACATTGCTGGCACGCTGTGTGGCTAGCCAGCTGGGTGCTGCGTTCCTTCAACTCAGTGGATCAGCACTAGTTAGTAAGTGGCTGGGGGAGGGTGAGAAGGTGGTGCAGGCTTCGTTTCTTGTAGCTCGCTGCCGGCAACCTTCAGTAATATTTGTTAGTGATGTAGATCTCTTACTGTCACCACAGTTAAGTGAGGAAAGCCCGGTAAATCGTATCAAGAGTGAACTTCTCCTACAACTGGATGGAGTGCTCAGCTCAACAGAGGATCATGTCTTGGTCATCTGCTCCACAAGCAAGCCTGAGGAAATAGATGAAGCTCTGCGTAGATACTTTGTAAAGAGGTTGCTCATCCCACTCCCAGACACCACGGCACGACACCAGCTCATCAGTCAGGTGCTCTCCCAGCACAACTACTGCCTCAGTGACAAAGAGGTGGCACTGCTTGTCCAGCGGACAGAGGGATTCTCGGGGTTGGACCTGGTTCGTCTTTGCCAGGAAGCCATTGTCGGACCCTTGCACAGCATGCCTGGCACAGAACTGTCTGGAATCATACCAGGGCAGATGAGGCCACTATCTTACCAAGACTTTGAAAATGTCTTTTGCAAAATTCAACCCAGCATATCACAGAAAGAACTGGACACATACACTGAGTGGAACAAAATGTTTGGCTGTAGTCAGTGAAATGGGAGGTTAAGGGGGCCATATAGGGTGACTTCTCCTCCTGTAAGGAGAGGATACAATTCAGAATTCTTTGGGTGAAAATTACAATGTTGAAGGGTGGGTATTACTAATGACCCTTAAATAACATCTGGAATGACACTCTAAAAGACCTGATTGATGCATAGTCAATATAAGGCCCTTTGCACGTAGTCTAAAAGAAAGTCCACAATTTGGCTCAACACTGCTGAAGCTGAGCGTCACTTGCTGAAGTGCACTGTCACTGAAATTACCACAAAGACAAACTCCATTGTGTGTATATATATATCATTCTGCTGTTTTTGAGATTCTGTTGCTATTAAGTGCCTAAAGTGGTGCTTTATTATTTTGTATTTTGGTTGGTTTGCCTCACAATCTACATTGGTGGCATGTGCTAATATAAAAAGCTTTAACCTGAGACTAAAAAGAACAAAACAACCGTATTCCTCAACTGAGTCTGATCTGTAGGCCCTATGTGGGCATAAGAAGTTCTTGTGGCATTTATAATCTCGGCCCTAATTTATGGACTTTGTTTGCTTTTGATTTCCTTCAAAAACTCAGGAACATGATTGTGATTTGTACAGTACCTCAAAAGATTGTGTCAAAGCACTACATATTGGGTTTGGATTTTGATTTGCATTGAGCTAAAAATCTCACCTCAACTGACTAAAACATGGATATGACTATGAATGTAACCAGATCATTTCTGGACTATTTGGGGAAAATGTGTTTATCTTTTTTTCCCTTTTTTGTCAATTATTGAAGTTAAAATTAAATATGAATTCCATAGTGAGTATCTTGAAACAGAGGGATGAACAATGAAGAATTCTGAATTGTGGCAGTCTTGAATACAGCACCCTGTTCCCATGCATAGCACAATGCTCACTCTATAGTGCATATGTAATCAAAGTTCAATTCTAAGCCTTAGCTACGAAAGAGAAGTTGCAGGGGACCACACAGTTTGCATTTGGTGAAATTGGGTATGTAATCAATGAAGAGAAAAGACAGACTCATTGCAGTGAACCAAAACTTTTACACAGACCACCACATATTATATTTAAGGGATTAAAACACATATTTGTATTTGTAAGTATTGTTTTTAACCCTGTTCTGCTGCTGTGTGTCATTCATGTAACAATCCTGAAGGATCATGTGTAACCTGTGTTCTTTTCTACCTCAGTTCATCACTGTTTTCTTTCAAAGCAAAAATTAAAGAGGCTAGCTTGACGTCCTAAACTCTCTAGGCTCACTCACCGAGAAGAAAGTCTGCTTATAGAACTAGCTGCTCAAAAGAATTAAATGCAACTGACACTGGCTGTGCAGTTCTTCTTCTCACAATATATAGTGCAGCCTCCCTTCATATACATGCTCCATGGGTTTTGTGTTGCACTCAGAGGGCACGATTCTCCAGTCATTGCACTCCCCTTTTGGTGTTCCTGTTTCATATTGCTGGCAGCTTTTTTCTTTACTAACATTCAACGCTAGTCACATGACCGGGTAGTACCAATGGGGACACTGGAGACAAGCTTGCACCTGTGTTTACAGCACGTGAGGAAAAGTCAAAGAAGGCCTTGTGTTGAATGTATGTTTGTGTTTGTTTGTTTACTCACCCCCAATGACCACCCCTCCCCCCACCTTTTATCCTGTGAGTATTTCATGTTTGCCATTTTGTGAAGCACTAGTGAGTGGAGTGGTGCAGGACTGCCTATGTACAGCACTGAAGGAGATGCTCAAAGGATGGCTGTCCTGTTTCGTTTTCCCCTCACTGTTTATCCTAGGCCCTTATTGCATACATAGACGATCTGCAACGCGATTGAGGATGTCATGCATTCTTGGGTGTTGGCATAGTCCCTTTTTACTTTTCAACACTGCAATGTTTTCCTGTCAAAGGTGCTTAGTGGCTGGAGCTAACATTTCCTCCACTACATGTACATGTGACTTAACCATGCACAAATACTCATGCATTTTATAATAGGCATCTAGTTTGTATTTAGCAGCTGTAAAATACCATTTATTTTACCATTCTGCATTAATAATGTGATCAAGATGAAACTTACTAAGATGTCAAGCATGTTTGGTGTCTGTCCAGTAGAACACCTTCAGATTTGGTCTGGTCCTGTTACTATAGTAAATGTTAACATTTTAATTTATCAAATGCACTTTTGGTTTAATGTTTATCATTTGAAAGCATCATCTTTGCACCAAAGCAAATAGAACCAATTTACTTCAACAGACATATCCAAAATGAAAGCCTATGCGCAACTAATTTATAAAACATAGCATACAATAGCAACTCCCCATTCTAGTCTAGTGGTGTAGTTTCCACATTTATTTCAACATCCGGAATAATAAAGTACTGTGAGTACTTAAGCCAAATTGCACTGATGCTCAGAGCCACTCTTACATGTTTCGAATAATTCTTTTGTATCATTATTATTACTGTTTTGCTGTGGGAATGATCCACCGGCATTCACTTCTGCAGCATCCCTCTGAAATCTGGACAGATCCTTTGTGACTTGGAGGTTATTGTGGAAGCCCCTGATTACTGCTGATTACAAAAGCATTAAGTTTAAGACAACATTAGTGAAAAGTACAGTGAAAAGGTTTAAAGCACACCTTTTCTCAATCATCACGAATCATTTGGATTTGCCTCTTTTTTTCTATCCCTCTAATTGTTTTTCGTCCTGCATTCTTCTGCACTCTTCTAGTTGTTGCTGTCATATCAATTTTCTATTTCA
The DNA here is from genome assembly GCF_019097595.1 of Hemibagrus wyckioides. Classification (NCBI taxonomy): domain Eukaryota; kingdom Metazoa; phylum Chordata; class Actinopteri; order Siluriformes; family Bagridae; genus Hemibagrus; species Hemibagrus wyckioides. The sequence continues at coordinate 14,638,835 of NC_080715.1, forward strand.
GACATTGATCTCTAAGACCATTTCTACCTCATTGCTACATACACACATGTAGTACCTATGTTCTGTCTTTTTTGAATGTCATGCATTTGTATAAAAGGCAAAAAAAAAAAATAATGTAAACAAAAAAAAAAAAAAGGAAAAAAATATATAAACGTGGAAAAAAGCTTGTCCTTGAACTTGAGCAGTCTACCTCAGAAAGACTGTCCCTACACTGAGCAGTTTAGTAGATGGGCAAATGATGAGACACACTAGAGAGTGTTGAGGTAAAGATATTGCACACAGTTGTAACTTTAAAACACTTTGAAATCTACTTACAAAAAATAAATAAATAAAAAAATTAAAAAAAATTAAAAAAATTAAAAAAAAAAAAACCCACAATGGGTAAAGGATATTGTGGGCTGTATAGGTCTTCTTCAAGGTCTCTAAAATGCAGATTCAGTTTTTGGATTATAATAAAATCGCTTTACTCCTTTGTGAAATGTAGTGTGCATGTGAATGTGTGTATGTCTGTGTGTGTGCGCGTGTGTGTATGTGTGTGTGTGTGCACTTATCATTAAGTGTGTAAGTGTGCATTTTTATATATGAAAATTCTATATGAAATGTAATTACATTTCATATCTTGTATTTGTACATGAGCTACACTCGCACATATGTGTACTTAATGTACATTGTTGATATAACATTTTGAAAAACACCACATAACGTTTCTATGTGTGTGTATGTACAGTATTGCCATAACTGCAGTCGACGTAAATGTATTTTCATGTATTCATAGGGGCAAAGGATAATAAAAAATCATTAACATGTTTTTGAAATTCCAGTGTATGTGTTTTGTTTTGTTTTTTTGCCTGCTGCGTACCCGATTTATAAAAATACTACCAAATACGTCACACATTAGAACCTTGTGGCTATATCATCACTAATCATTTGTTGTGTGAGAAATTATTTACATGTAAAGTTGGGATGAGAGAGAAGGAATTCTTGAGAAAGACCTATACACTGCACAATAAACGTTTATCATTATTTTTTACCTAACATATCTTAAATTAATAGTAATTCACATCTGTCCCTCTGATTACCGATTACATGCATGTACTGTTGTGTGTCTTTCATTTGTAAGGAACATGCAGTTGCAGCAAACTAATTAGTAACGGGAACATTCCAATAACAGTGTGTCCTGGTGTTCCTCTAATACCACAACAATTTCCCAGCAATCATTATCTTTTATTTTTTTATAAACCTAATGTCACATGTTTTATTCCTTCATAGTCACATTTAATATTGTAGAACATTCAAGTTAGTTATTGATGTCACGTATGTTCTAACAGATATAACCAGTCATTCCCTTACCACCCTCACTTCCTTCCAGCGGATGAGGCAAAAGAAAAAATGCACAGCTTGTCTTGTTTCTGAGAAACCACAAAACCGTCCGTCCTGAAGACCCTTGTTGGAAAAGTTGCAGCTTGAACTCTTGACTGTTCCAAAGCACTGACCCTGGAGACTACTTCCAAAAATGTTAAATAAACTGACAGAAAAACAGTAACCCGCTTTACAAAATTGATTCATGTCGGCTGTCTGCCGTACAATTCCCTGTTATAATTAGTTACTATAGAAATATAACGCATTACAAGTGCATGTGCAGCCTTGCAGCCAGACTAATCATCTTCTGACCAATCAGAATCAAGCATTCAGCTGTGCGTGGTATAAAAAATATTAAAGGAACAAAACTGCTACTGCATTTCTAATGACTTCTTCCTGTCAGTAGTGTAAATCAAAGATTGCTACACCTCATCAAACTCTATTAAATGATGTCCACACCCAGGGGCTATTTATAGGTGGTAGATCATTTCAGCTGCAGTTGTTCAGTTGAACATTCTGCACATGTGTTATACTGCTGTATAAAACAGTTTTGGTCTTTACCCTTGCTGTAATGGTCAAATAACATGACAGTGGACTCAAAGGTCAAGGTTGCTGTTAATATGAGAGGCATTTAACCCTTAGTTATTTGATGTAGTGGGTTGATTGGCATATGGAAGCATCAGTTATATAAATGATCTATTAGTATATACACCAGTATCTCAGCACTGGAGTTCTCATATAGACAGTCTTGAAATGTGATATACTGTAAGTGTGTGATTTAAAGTTCCTTCCAAAGAGCTAGCTGCAGCTTGCTGACCCCTTCATGAGAGAGAATAAAAGCTTTAAAATCGGAGACAGAAAAAAAATACAAAAAGTACAACAAATATGTCAACAAAACAATCAACATATTTTTCCTTAAACTCTTACTGTGAACATGTTCAGAACTTTACTCCTCACTAAGAATCATCTTGAAAGGTGACTGATCGATTTCCCCAAATTTAATACATGCTATAAGTCCAATAGTTTTATCGTTGTCTTCTCGTATTTTTTTTTCCTTCCTTCTTTCATTTTGTTATAAATAAGACATTAATGCTTTCGATTTTCCACATTGAAGGCATAATTATGTAGTAGATGCTTTGTGCGTAGGTTGCTGCTGTACAATTAACACTGGGGAACTAGGTGCATTTGGAGCCTGTCGCTGTTTCATTTGTGATCGGCTGTGTGTCATTTCCACAGTCGTGCACATTAAAAGAAGCCTCTCCTAATGGATGCAATTCAGCAGGGTTCCCCTCAGAGACACCGCCAACACGCTCCAGCACAATCACAAACACAAAGGTTATCAGAGCTGCAGATGAAGAGATGACGATGGGAGATTTTTTTTTTTTTCTTTCTTCCTTTTGTCAAGGTGTCTTCTTTCCTGTTCATATTTATGTCATTTCAGCCTGTCCTTCGCTATCTCCTCAAACACATACAGTAAGTTTATACTGTGCATTAAGGGATTATGGATCTCACATAAACACACCATTTTGAAGTGTGCTAAATGTTTGTGATACACAACCATGTTTTTTTTATTACAGCTTTTTATTTTTAATACAAGGACGACTGGCTCGGTGGTTATTAAACTGTAAGTAATTACTGATCTGCTGCTGAGAGCTTCATGTCTGAACCTTTTCTTCTGCATAGGTCACTCTTCCTGTGCTGAATCATTCACTGATTGATTTTTACCTTTTGATGAAAAGCATTTCAGAGCATTAAAAAAAGACTCTCAAATGTTGCATTTCCTTGAGCATCCCTTAAATTATATCACAGCACATGTGACATGATTCCAAATGTGTTTTCTCTCATTAGATGTTACATTTAAATCGGGTAGCACAGAGTT